>NC_048310.1:38183198-38195462 GCF_013100865.1 Trachemys scripta elegans | reverse complement strand
GGTTTGAGAGCCTGGGAGGGAGGGGGAGACCCCGAGTGGCCACGGCGCACGCACTGCTTCTCCCTTTCCCTCCCTCCCTCCCAGGCTCTCAAGCCTAGGAGGGAGGGTGAGCAGCGGCGCGCGAATCAGCTGTTTCGCGCGCCACGGCCACTCGGGATCTCCCCCTCCCTCCCGTGTTTGAGAGCCTGGGAGGGAGGGGGAGCAGCGGCGCGCGAGCAGCAGCAGCGGAGGTGAGTTAGGGCGGCCGGGGCACATTTTTAGGGGCGGCATGGCCCGCACCAGAATGCCACCCCTAAAAATGTGCCGCCCCAAGCACCAGCTTGTTTTGCTGGTGCCTAGAGCCGGCCCGGCTCTCAGCACATCAGGTGGCAGTTCCCAAGGGTTTTCTGTGATCCAACCCATCACAGAAGTTCATTTGAAGGCTTTTTGTTGCCAAACCACTGTATAGGCTGGGTGAGAAAGGGAAGCCATTTCAGTGCTCAGCAGAGGGTGATGGAGCATTTTCAGAGTTGTAAAGGCTCTTGTACCCGCTCCTGTCTCGGCCTCCCCAGGGTTCAAAACCCCGCTCGTATTGGACACACATGCTCATGCTTGTGGTCTGGGGGCAGTATTGACCCAAGAACACGAGGGACTTGAGAGGCTGGTGGCTTATAATAGCAAAAGTGGAAGCTCTCCTGAGATAAACTAGTGCAGCCAGGGCCGGCTTACGCCAATTCCACCAATTCCCCTGAATCGGGCCCCGCACCTAAGAGGGCCCCGGGCCCAGTGGCAGGGCCGCCAGGGTGGGGGCAAGCGGCCGAGAATCCCTTCCGGGTCTTCGGCGGCACTTCAGCAGCGGGTCCTTCACTCGCTCTGGGTCTTCGGCAGCACTTCGGCAGCAGGTCCTTCAGTGCCACCAAAGACCCGGAGCGAGTGAAGGACAAACCGCCGAAGACTACGAGTGCCGCCCGGTGAGTACAAGCCCCAGATGTTTTTTTACGTGTTTTTTTTTTTTTTTTTTTAGTCATCCCTGCCGGGGCCCCATCAAAACTGTTCGAATCGGGCCCCGCACTTCCTAAAGCCGGCTCTGAGTGCAGCACCCGAAAGGCAGTGGTGCAATCAATAGAACACTTTCATCACTATTTGTATGGGAGGAAGTTTATGGTCAGGACAGATGAGACCAGGCTTCCCGTAATGGCCCTTTAGATTTAGGAATCCCGAGAGACCACTCAATTGGTGTTTGGGGAAACAACAGTGCTATGTTTTCAGTCACACACTGGCCCAGCCATACGCATGGCAATGCTGATGTCAGACGGCCTTGTTGGGGAGCTAATTGCAAACACTGCCATAAGCAGGAGAGCAAGGAATTAATTGCTGGAGGAAAAGGTGTGCGTCTCTTCCTCTAATTCACAGAATGGTCCTGTTTCATCCAGTGGATGAAGACCTCCCAAAGCAGATCCAGTGGGAAAGCTTGGACTTTCAAGATGAAATCATGTATAGGAGCTGCGGGAAACCAGTGGGTGATGGGCACCGCCTTCCTGTACTGGATACCGTGGAAAACCCAAGTAAACCCAGTTATCCATATTTACCCTCTGAGGAGGCACTGGGGACAGGATTCCAGCTTTGCGGTCCCTGGAGATAGACTGCTGCTGTGGAAGCTGAGGCTGGAAAAGTTGTGACAGAAGTGAACTGCAAGCCCAGAGTGCCCACATGGCTAGGAGAGGATGTGCTTAAATGACCGGAGAGGAGAATGGGGGGGGGAAGGTCGGGAGTCAGCAGTGGTCCTGGAGGCCTAGGGCAGATGGGAAGAGATAATGTGCCAGAGAGACCAGGCAGACAGTGCTGCAGCATACCCCGATAAAGGGAAGCTGAAAGCGCACACGTCCAGTGGATTGGGACCCCATACTGCAGCCCGAGGAGTGTCCAGCAGAGGGAGTTTCACCAGGACTGTGTGTGAGACACTTCATTTTACAGGTAGGGAAACTGAGGCACGGTTTAAGCTGAGGATGCACTTGATTGGGGTGAGAAGTCCTGTGCCATCACAGGAGGGACAGACCCCCTTTGCCCTCAGCAGTTCGGCCTCGCCAAAGAGCCTATGAATGTGACCTGCTGATTTTGATTCCTGGAACCAGAGCTACCAACCTAGCAGCTTTCTCAGTAGAGCTGGGCAGGCTCCTTAGTGTAACACAGGGCTTGGGCAGTCAGTGCTAGCTCGGTGATTCTGGCAGCGCAGAGGCAGTGAAGTGCTCAGCCTGTGGGACCAGGGATGCTCTGGGGGATGCAAGGAGCAGCACTGGCCCGGTGTGGGTGCAGTGATGTCCTTGCTGCTCTGCAGAGGGCTGGAGAACGGGACAGCCATCGGGAGCTCTGCTGGGGGTGTTTGGCTGATCCAAAGTGGCTCTTGTTCAGCGTGTCCATGTAAAGGTTTGAGCCGTTCTGCACGTGGCTGTTTTACTATTGACATCACCGGAGTAAATTCTAAGCATGCCCTTGCTCTGCCCCGCAGCAGTTACCCCTTGTTGCCGCATACCCTGGCTGTGGCTGAGTTCTGCTTCCCCCCCGTTTTGATTGGATCCAAACTCGGATGGGCTGGGTTCTTGCTCCTCTGCTTCTCTCCCCCATTTCATTTTCTCCCCCACACTTCATTATTTCCCCTCTCCTTTTCCTCTTCACCCATCGCTCTCATTCAATCCTCCTGACACCCAACACGCCCCCAACCTATTTCCCAGCACTCCAACTTCCCACCACTATCAACAGTCTCTGGTCCCTCCCGTGTCCCTGCCTTCCCCCCACACCATTTCCATTGCCCTCTACTTCCCCCATTGCGCTGTCCCTCCCACAGTGGGGTTCATCTCAGCCCCTTCCTTCAGGTTCCCCTCTACAGTGTGGGGGGGATGCTAAGACAGAGCTCGTTCTTTATGAACAGTCTGGGCCTGTAGGACAGGGACGGTAGTGGTTGCTGGGCACTGTACACAAGCAGGAAAATGCCTCCCCAAATCTCTTGCTCGAACTACACATTGAACCAAGATTTCGCAGCCCCCACATTGATCCCAGAGACTCTCCCTTTCCTATGGTTTGCACACTGCAGATATCCCTACACTGCACTCAGGAGGTCTGACTGCAGCTTGTGTCGACGTGCCCAAGCCTGCTAGGATCTCCAGGAGCAATAGCTGTCAAGCTGCAGCAGCATGGGTGGCACATGTGCTACCTCAACCCAGGACCCTTGGTATATATATGAGTGGCCCCCCACTGCCAGGATTTCCCATCTATGGTTACTGAGCTAGCTTGGAAACCTAGCTCAAGAATATCTTCACAAGCTGCAGTCACTCCTCTGGACTGCAAGATAGACGTACCCATAGGAGCTTGCATTGGCCGACAAATGGCAGGCAGGTGGGAAACTCCTCAAGGCTTGGGAGTTAACCTTCAAACTGCTTTTCTCCTTCTCCTTTTAGTGGTGCTACAGTCACCAAACTTCTGTCTGTGGCTGAGAGCCCCAGAAGCGAGTGGAGAAAGCACCCAGCATGTTTGAATTTGGATCTGATCAGCCGAAGTGTGTGTGCGTGCGTGTGTGTGTGTGTGTGTGTGTGTGTGAAAAGCAGAGTTCAGCCAGGGCCAGGGTATGCATCAATGAGGGGTAACTGCTGTGGGACAGAGTAATCAACTTTACTCATCGGCCCGGCCCCAGGGGAGGGAGCCGGAGCCTGTTCCTGTGGGCATCCTTCTTGAATTGTGTACACCACAACTGGACACAGGATTCCAGCAGTGGTTGCATCAATGTCAAATACAGAGGTAAAATAACCTCTCTGCTCCTCCTTGAGATTCCCCTGTTTAGCCATCCCAGGATCACATTAGGTCTGCTTAGCCACAGCGTTGCACTGGGAGCTCATGTTCAGCTGATTACCCACCATGACCCCCAAATCTTTTCAGAGTCACTGCTTCCCAGGGTAGAGTTGTAAGTATGGCCTGCCTTATGGTCTCTCAAGACCCAGAGTAGCCCCCCTAACCATTGGATTGTCCTCCCTCTCTAGCAAACATCAGTCGAGACCACATTCTGGACTTAAGGGCTGCATGAAGGAAGGCCCAAAGTCACAAGAGGGCAAAGGAGACAAAGGAAGCCATCAGCAGAGAAGCTTGTGAGACAGAGCAGGAAGGGATGAGGCAAGAGAGACACCAAGGCAGAGTCATATCCAAACTTGATGGATGGACTAGCTTGAACTTGACGTGGCAGCTAGGTGGAACGGGGAAGCAGGAGAGAAAGATTAGCTGACAAGATGTTTGAAGTTGAAAAGTTCAGTCATCTTTGATTGCACAAAAATGTCACAAGATTTCCCCCACCCTTCCCTTTCCACAGACTCTCTCATCTCACAAACCACTATAGGAATTTTCCTCACACCCCCATGCATGTGCCCCTTTGGGCTGAGACCAGGCTTGGAAACGTCAGCCCAAAAGAAGGCTGTTTGAGAAAGCTATGAGGCAATGCAAAGTAAGGGCTTAGAATAGAAACTGTTTTGCAACCTGTTTGAAAGCAGGAGACTGCTATAATTTAGACCTCTACAAATCCTACACCAGTTGAGCCACCTGCCTGATTGAACAGTCTTGACTGTGTTCTCTAAAGGCCCAGTGGGGACATGGGTCACTCCATTTGGGGCTGGGAGAACTCATGTGGCCTGATTTTGAACTCATGGGCTCTAGATTCCATCAGCACTCAGAACATTCTAGAGGTTTGAGTTCCCTTTGGTTTTGTCAATGTCTGGAGAGGTCAAGGAGCAGGCTGGGCCCTGTGGAGTGGTGCGTGACCCAGGCTGCAGTTCCTGTTGATGGGAAGGAATGGGCACCTCAGCTAGGAGAGCTGTGTTGGAATCCAACTGTTCTACCTCTCTAGACCCAACTGTTGGCAGTTCCAAGCCTCTTCCCTACACCTCAGTGCATGGAAATGGTGAGATGGGCCTATGAGAGCACTTCATCCTCAATTAGTCCCTCAGGGGTGCATGAAAGATAAGTGCGAAGAACTTCTCTCAGGAAGGAAAAATCAAATGCACAATTATAAAATGGGGAATAACTGGCTAGGTGGGAATGCTGCTGGAAAGGGCCTGGCTGGTATAGTGGATTACAAACTGAAGGAGTCAGCAGTGTGATGCAGTTGTGAAATAATGCTAATATTGTTCTGGGGTGTATTAACAGGAGTTACACATCAGGAGTTTCTGATGGTTTCACAGGAGTTAATACGCAAGACACAGGAGGTAACTGTCCTGCTCTACTTGGCGCTGGTGAGGCCTCAGCTGGAGTCCAGTTCTGGGCACCACACTTCAGGAACAATGTGGACAAATTGGAGAGTCCAGAATAGAGCAACAAAAATGAGAAAAGGTTTAGAAAACCTGACCTGTGAGGAAAGGGTAAAAATCTGGGCCATGTTTAGTCTTGACAAAAGAAGACTGAGGGGGGATCTGCTAACAGTCTTCAAACATCTTGAGGGCTGTTATAAAAAGGACAAGGATCAATTTTTCTCCATGTCCACTGAAGTTAGGACAAAAAGTGATGGGCTTATTCTGCAGCCAGGAGATGTAGGTAAGATATTAGAAAACCTTTCCAACTCTCAGGGCAGTTCAGCTCTGGAACAGGCTTCCAATGGAGGCTGTGGAATCCCTGTCACTGGAGGTTTAAGAACAGGTTGGACCAACCCCTGTCAAGGCTGGTCTAGGTTTAACGGTCCTGCCTTAGCACAGGGAGTGGACTGGATGACTTCTCAAGGTCCCTTCCACCTGACATTTCCATGATTCTAGGATGACACTCCTTGTCTTGGCTCACCGAGTCTTTATCAGCTTGCCTATACATGTCACACCCGTTAGGGAAGAAATCAGATTTCAGACAGTGAGTCACTGGAACTGGTCTTCACAGTACATGAGAAAGGTGTGGGCTTTGCCTTGGGACAGGGCTTCAAAACATATTTAATGCTCAGAGGTTGGGTGTAGTCTTGAGCCCTGAAGCATTCGCTAGCCAAGTTTTTAGAGCAAAAGTCCAGAAATTCAGGGCCGTTGAACCACCCCACTGCTGGCCCTTAGGCACTCCTTCCTTGGTCTTATTTAATAGAGCTAAGGAGCCCCCAGCTAATGGTGTCTTGGGGAGCAGTGAGAGGAAAGGGAGAGAGCTCTGTGGCAGGAGTTGCAGACCAGCTCTCCATGTGCTGATGTCTTTTTTTGTTTCACATCCGGAATCCTCACTGGAGGCTATTTGAATAGAAGGACTGGTGCACCCTCGCCTGAAGTACTACAGCTGGGAAAGGCGCTGACACTCCAGTGTGATGCAGCAGAGATAGGACTGGGTATAGCTCTTTTGCAGGAGCAGACACTGATGCCAGCAGAGACTGCATAGGGATAGGCCCAAAAAGAAGAAGAGTTTCTGATGGTGGTATTAGGAGTGGGGTGATCCCATCAATACATCTATGGCCATCCAGTGATAGTGCAGTCAGACAATCATGGCCAAGCCCCTTCTTAGTGGTCCAAAGAGACAGCAGCGCATGTTGATGTACCTTTGGTGCTACCGGGTAGATATCAGACATTGTCCAGGACAATCACTGGTGTTGGCTGACCCCTCAAGCAGGCCTATAGATCCAGCATCAGCGAGCTGGGGGAAAGGGGTCAGGACATAGTGCAGCATGTCAATGGATTCAATCTCCCAGTTTCAGCAGTGAAGCTGATAGAAATCAAAGAGGCTCTTGAAAAGGCCGTCCAACTACAGGCAGGCCAGAGAGCAATCCCAGCAGTGTGGCCAGAAGACACTAGCCAAGTACTGGCAGGAGCAGAACCGTATTTTCAAATTTTAAGATGAGCTGCGTGTGCAGGATGGACTCTCATTTCCAGGACTGGGCGTTGTTGTCCCCACGTTACATAAGGATGTCCTGCGAAACATGTCTCATGCCTCAGCAATGACCCCTGTCAAGAGCGTGTTTACTGGCCAGCAAGGAATAAGCAACTCTGGTCCTTGATAGCAGGGTGTGACACCTGCAGCTCCAGTGATAACTGTCAGCAGAAAGAGCGAGAACAGCTGGGTGAGGCAATATCTTTTATTGGCCCTTCTGTTGGTGAAAGAGACCAGCTTTGGTGGTCCTGAAGAGCTCCTTAAGCCACAGAGCTCCTTAAGCCTAGGAAAGGTAATCAAAGGCCTTGGCTACACTGGCGCTGTACAGCGCTGCAATTTGCTGCGCTCAGGGGTGTGAAAAAACACCCCCCCCGAGCGCAGTGAGTGCAGCGCTGTAAAGCGCCAGTGTAATCAGCGCCTGCAGCGCTGCACGCTCACTTGCAGTGCTGTAAGCTATTCCCCTCAGAGAGGTGGAGTACTTGCAGCGCTGAGAGAGAGCTCTCGCAGCGCTGGCGGTGCGACTACACTCGCGCTTCGCAGCACTGCCGCAGCAGCACTGTGAATCCCCAAGTGTAGCCAAGGCCAAAGTGTCCCAGCTAAATACAAGGTGGACCAGATTGTTAAGCGTAAAGAGGTAACACATGTTGCAAGAGACCATTCAAGATGAATTGGGCAATTAACACCTCTGCATTCATGGAACTAAGGAGGGTTAGTAGGTTACAGAGGCCTTGGCTACAGTTGCATATGTACAGCGCTGTGAGTTAAACCTGACTTCGTGCAGCTAAGTAGGGAGAGCGCTGCAGTCTGTCCACGCTGACAGCTGCCCAGTGCACTGTCATGGCCACATTTGCGGCAATTGCAGCGCTATTGGGAGCGGTGCATTATGGGCAGCTAACCCACATAGCACCTTTTCCCATTCTGGAGCCGTGGGTTGTGGGAAGGGGGCGTGGGTGCGGGGGATTCTGGGTCCTGTCCCAGTGCCCTGTGATGCATCGCTTCGCATCCCAGAAATCCCTTTGTTTCCGTCCACCTTTGGCGCCATCTTTCAACGGTTTCTGTGCAGCGCGATCTGTCTGCGGAAAATGGAGTCCGAACTGCTGAGTTGTATGCTGACTTATCTTGCCAGCACGTCACGTTTGGCTGTCGAACTATTCCTTAAGATCCAAAGTGAGAGTGAGGGTGAGGAGTCCGACGATGCTATCGAGTCGCGTAACGCGTACGACACGAAATTACTTGTGGCATTCACGGACACGCTCAGCACCGTGGAACGCCGCTTTTGGGCTCGGGAAACAAGCACCAAGTGGTGGGATCACATCATCATAGAAGTCTGGGATGACGAGCAGTGGCTGCAGAACTTTCGGATGAGAAAAGCCACTTTCATGGGACTGTGTGAGGAGATCGCCCCCACCCTGCGGCGCAAGGACACGAGATTGAGAGCTGCCCTGCCAGTGGAGAAGCGAGTGGCTATTGCAATCTAGAAGCTGGCAACTCCAGACAGCTACCGGTCGGCTGCAAACCAGTTTGGAGTGGGAAAGTCGACCGTTGGAATCGTGTTAATGCAAGTTTGCAAGGCCATTAATCACATCCTACTCAGAAGAACCGTGACTCTGGGTAACGTGCAGGAAATAGTGGATGGCTTTGCACAAATGGGGTTCCCTAACTGTGGAGGGGCGATAGATGGGACGCACATTCCTATTCTGGCACCACCCCACCTAGGATCCGAGTACGTTAATCGGAAGGGGTATTTCTCTATGGTTCTCCAGGCGCTTGTAGATCACCGTGGGCGTTTCATTGACATTAACACAGGCTGGCCCGGAAAGCTGCATGACGCACGCATCTTTCGGAACACTTGGCTGTTCAGGAAGATGGAGGCCGGGACTTTTTTCCCAGAGCAGAAGATCACAGTAGGGGAAGTTGAAATGCCCACTGTGATCCTTGGAGATCCCGCTTACCCGTTAATGCCGTGGCTCATGAAACCCTACACAGGGAGCCTTGACAGCAGCAAGGAACGGTTCAACTACAGGCTGAGCCGGTGCCGAATGACACTGGAGTGTGCCTTTGGCCGTTTAAAGGCCAGCTGGCGATCTCTGTATGGGAAGCTGGACTTGGCCGAAAACAGCATCCCCGCGGTTATATCCGCGTGCTATGCCCTCCATAATATTTGTGAAGGGAGGGGTGAAAGCTTCACTCAGGCATGGACCTCCGAGGTTCAACACCTGGAGGCTGAATTTGCACAGCCAGAGAGCAGGGCTATTACAGGGGCCCAGCGCGGGGCTGCAAGGATTAGAGATGCCTTGAGGGAGCAATTTGAGGCTGAAAACCAGCAGTAATATCTGGTGTCCTGCACGGGAGTGAAGTGCAGTAGTTCCAATCTTTAGGAATCAGTGTTTGCTAAGCAGACTTGCAGTGCCTGTTTGTTTCCTGGGCTAAGGAGTCTTTTACTTTATGCAATAATAAAGAACGTTTTCAAAGCCAAAAAATCCATTTATTGAAAAGAAACAAGGGGGTGGAGTGGGGAACGGTACAATCACAGATTCGCGTCTGTCCTGTCTGGTGTGCTGTGCACTGAGTGCTGCACTTCAGGATAGTTATACTGCATGGTGATGGGGGTTGAGTGCAGAGGGAAGGGTCGTGGTTTTCAGGGCTGGATGGTGAAGATATTGGTGTTGGAGGCAGCGGGTGGCGTAAAGAACACGGAAGTTGGGGAAAGTGGGTTGGAGGTGACAGTGGGGCACAACAGAAAGAGTTTTGGGACAAGGGCTGTAGGGGGGGGTGGCGTTTGCAGTACTGCTCCTCTTTCTGCATGGCTACGAGCTCCTGGATAGAGTCTGCGTGGTGCTCCAGGATGCTTATGAGCCGATCCGTGCTTTGCTACCGGTGCGCTGCATTTTCCTGGCGGATCCTGCTTTCTCTCTCCCTCCAGTTCTGTGCTTTTTCATTCTCTTTAATAGATTGCCGCATCACTTCTTGCAGCATGTCTTCTTTGCTTTTTCGCGGTCCCTTCCTGAGTCTTTGCAGTCTCTGAGCAGGCGATAAGAGGGACGGCTGAGGTCTCAAGGTTGATGCAGCTGTATAGGCAAAATGCAACATTTAACAGAGGCAGCATTGTTTATACCAGACAGAGTAATGATCCCCCCATCCCGCCGCACTTAAGGAGTAGAAAACACACATGGTCTACACAATAGCATAATTTTCCAGTCCGAAACAGAGCACACATATCCCATGGGAGCCTCAAAATGGTGAGTAAGGGGGACTGATTGTTTCAGGGCTGCACTGTCCTCTGGGTTTCTGTGCCTTGGGGAGAGCCAACAGCTTCAGGGGGCACCTACACTGAACACTCTCCCAACATTTTCCACAGGAGTTCGTCCTGGACGATATCTCGCTGCTGAGGGTGACCTGGGAAGCAAGGGAGGGTCTTCTACTGCAATGCAGCTTCCGCCCTGGCCCATATGCAGCTTGCCTGTGTGCAGCAATGGTCCCCCCGCCCCTCGTGGCACAGAGGCGCAGACACATTAGCCTGGCTGGGACAAGGACCACGGTGGCTCTCCCGATAAACCTGCGCAAACGCATTGCACACATTCTGGATGAGACATTCAAGGAGATTACCGAGGCTTCTTACCGCGATGTGATAAACCACATCAATGCACTATTCTGCATCTAGGCATGCATGCCTAACCCTCCTTTCCCAAAGAGTCCCCACCGAAAAAATTCCTTCCCGAAAAAACCCCGCTTACCGGGAACCTGCTCTTCTGTTTGTCCTCCAGCAAGTACCGGCTGCTGCGACTGGCTACCTTCCTCCTGGCTCGAGAAGAGCTCCTGGCTGCATGGCTCCAAAGATTCCGGGGTGTCTCCATCCGGCCCACCACCCTCACTCCCGTTTTCCTCCTCCTCCTTCTCTTCCTCCCCACCCTCCCCCGGCTCTGAAGTGTCCTTGGTGGTGCTCGGAGTGGAGGTGGGGTTAACCCCAAGTATCGCATCCAGTTCTTTGTAGAATCGGCAGGTCGTGGGGGAAGCACCCGAGCGGCCGTTTGCGTCGCGGGCTTTGCGGTAGGCACTCCGCAGCTCCTTGACTTTAATCCTACACTGCAGGGCGTCCCGGTCATGGCCCCTTTCCATCATGTCCTTTGATACCTTCCCGAAGGTATTGTAATTCCTACGGCTGGAGCGCAGCTGGGACTGGACAGCTTCCTGCCCCCAGACACTGATGAGCTCCAGCAACTCGCCATTGCTCCATGCTGGGGCTCGCTTGGCGCGTGGCAGCATGGTCACCTGGAAAGATTCGCTGATAGCACTCCACGCCATGCCGGGCTGAGCAAACAGGAAGGGGATTTTTAAAATTCCCAGGGAATGTAAAGGGTGGGTCACATGGTTGGTTACCTGAGGCCAAGGCAATAGAGTTTGAACTGATGACCAGAGTGGCTAGAACAGGCATTGTGGGATACTGCTGAATAATTCTGGAGGCCATTCACAGCGCATTGGGCGGCCACACTGGCGCCGCAGCGGCAGCGCAATACTCGCTATTCCTCTTGGGGAGGTGGAGTACATGCAAGATATGAGAAGTAATTCTTTCGCTCTACTCTGCTCTGATTAGGCCTCAACTGGAATATTATGTCCAGTTCCGGGTGCCACATTTCAGGAAAGATGTGGACAAATTGGAGAAAGTCCAGAGAAGAGAAACAAAAATGTTTAAAGGTCTAGAAAACATGATCTATGAGGAAAGATTGAAAAAATTGGGTTTGTTTAGTCTGGAAAAGAGAAAACTGAGAGGGAATATGATAACAGTTTTCAAGTACATGAAAGATTGCTACAAGGAGGAGGGAGAAAAATTGTTCTTAACCTCTGAGGATAGGACAAGAAGCAATGGGGTTAAATTGCAGCAAGGGAGGTCTAGGTTGGACATTAGGAAAAACTTCCTAACTGTCAGGGTGGTTAAGCACTGGAATAAATTGCCTAGGGAGGCTGTGGAATCTCCAGTATTGGAGATCTTTAAGACCAGGTTAGACAAACACCTGTCAGGGATGGTCTAGCTCAGAGGTGGGCAAACTATGGCCCACGGGCCACATCCAGCCTGTGGAACCCCCCTGCCCGGCCCCTGAGCTCCTGGCCCAGAAGGCTAGTCCCCAGCCCCTCCCCCCCTGTTTCCCCTGGCCCCGCAGCCTCAGCACGCTGCGCCACCGGCACAAATGCTCTGGGCAGCAGGGCAGTGCAGCTGCAGAGCCGCGGCCTGACCTGGTGCTCTGTGCTGTGCAGTGGTGTGGCTGGTGCCAGCCGGGCAGTGCAGCTGTAGCACCACCAGCCACCAGTGCTCTAGGCAGCGTGGTAAGAGGGCAGGGAGCGGGGGGTTGGATAGAGGGCAGGGGAGTTCAGGGTGGTGGTCAGGTGATGGGGGTGTGGATAGGGGTTGGGACGGTCAGAGGGCGGGGAACGGGG
>NC_048310.1:38104646-38178328 GCF_013100865.1 Trachemys scripta elegans | reverse complement strand
TCCCTCAACTGCTAGCAGAGCACCTCACCCTCCCTGATTGAACTAACCTCGTTATCTCCACACTGATTTATACCTGCCTCTGGAGATTTCCATTACTTGCATCTGAAGAAGTGAGGTTCTTACCCACAAAAGCTTATGCTCCCAATACTTCTGTTAGTCTCAAAGGTGCCACAGGACTCTCTGTTGTTTTTTACAGATTCAGACTAGCACGGCTACCCCTCTGATACTTGCAACCTTTCTAATGTATCAGAGGGGTAGCCGTGTTAGTCTGAATCTGTAAAAAGCAACAGAGGGTCCTGTGGCACCTTTGAGACTAACAGAAGTATTGGAGCATAAGCTTTCGTGGGTAAGAACCTCACTTGCATCTGAAGAAGTGAGGTTCTTACCCACGAAAGCTTATGCTCCAATACTTCTGTTAGTCTCAAAGGTGCCACAGGACCCTCTGTAACCTTTCTAATGAAACATTACAAGACCCATCTTGAATAAAGTACATCTCAGTTATACCATATTCATATCATAAGCATATTTTCATAAAGAATATGGAGTGAAACGTCAGACCACCCCCTCCACTCAATTAAATGTGCTCTTGCTAAGATCCCCCTTCTAGCCATGTCCAACGGCCTCTCTTCTTGTCTCATCCTCCTTGCATCTCCACTGGCTTGCTGCCCCAAGTACAATCCTATCTAAAACCCTAGGTATGTCCTTGGGCAGCCAGCACCTCCCACCACTCGCACCACCATGGCGATGCTTCTCTTTGTAGCGCACTAGCTTGATCAATGCTAGCACATGTACATCAACGGAAGCTGGAAATGACACTCCCAGCCACAGTGTAGATGCATGCAGAGGTCACATCCTGGATGGTTCACCAGCTGCTCAGTCTCAGCACACTGAAAGCTAAGTTCCCTTTCCTCCCAAGGCTATTTCTCCTTCTCATTGCTGCCAATGGCACCCCTTTCCCTCCTGCCACCCAAGTACGCCACCCTGGAGTCCCATTCATGTTTTCTCTCTTCTCCCTCCATATTTCTGGTGTCACCAAATCCTGTTGCTTCTTCCTCCAAGCTCTGCTTTTGTCTCCATTGCTACGGCAATGGCCCTTGTCCCTGTCCCACCTTTGCTCATTGGCTTCCCTGATTCTGACCTCTTCCTCCTCCAGCCCATCCAGGGTGCAACTGCTGAGCACAGTTTCCTTTCCCACTGCTGCCGCCTCGTCACTCCCCTATTTGAATCACTTTGCTGACTACATTGCCTTCTGCATGCAGTTCAGACTGCCGGTCCTCATGGCCAAGACTCTACACAACTCCATTCGTGACTCTCTGGCCTTGTCACCACAGGTGGAGGCGTGTAGGGTATTCATAGATTCTAGGACTGGAAGGGACCTTGAGAGGTCATCGAGTCCAGTCCCCTGCCCGCATGGCAGGACCAAATACTGTCTAGACCATCCCTGATAGACATTTATCTAACCTGCTCTTAAATATCTCCAGAGATGGAGATTCCACAACCTCCCTAGGCAATTTATTCCAATGTTTAACCACCCTGACAGTTAGGAACTTTTTCCTAATGTCCAACCTAGACCTCCGTTGCTGCAGTTTAAACACATTGCTTCTTGTTCTATCCTTAGAGGCTAAGGTGAACAAGTTTCCTCCCTCCTCCTTATGACACCCTTTTAGATAGATATGTGTATCTTCATGCATCGCTGCAGTACAAACTGACTGCAGCCATACTTTGGTGTGTAGCCACATGCTGCAGTGAAAGGCTCTGGCAGCAGGGAGGCAGCAAGACACAACACTGATATGGGAGGCACCCCTTGGGTGTGTGCTGTGTAGTGTATATACCCTAAGGTTCTGGGGTGTCTTTATTCACCTAAGCCATGCCTCTCCATATACACTGGTATTTATATCCATGCGGGGGGGGCGGGGCATGCAGTGTATGTGTGTATGTTCTCGGCATGCGGCCATAAGGCTTTGTCTACCCTTGCATGTGTCCTCAGGTACTTGTCCTGTAGTGACAGCACAGGCACCCCACACCTGAAGTGTCCACGTTTGCTGTGCTGGGCATGGGTACACACTGTGTACACGCATATACCCACGTTTACACTGCCTCTTTTTGGTACACGATGCTAGTGCTACCATTTCCGGGGCAGTATCCCAGAATTCTGTGCAGCACAGGAGACACTCTAGGTACTCATAGACTTAAGGTCAGAAGGGACCATTATGATCATCTAGTCTGACCTCCTGCACAATGCAGGCCACAGAATCTCACCCACCCAAGTCCTCAAATCGTGGTTTAAAGACTTCAAGGTGCAGAGAATCTTCCAGCAAGTGACCCGTGCCCCATGCTGCAGAGAAAGGCGAAAAACCTCCAGGGCCTCTGCCAATCTTCCCTGGAGGAAAATTCCTTCCCGATCCCAAATATAGTGGTCAGTTAAACCCTGAGCATGTGGGCAAGACTCACCAGCCAGCACCCAGGAAAGAATTCTCTGTAGCAACTCAGATCCCACCCCATCTAACATCCTATCACAGACCATTGGGCCTAATTACCTGCTAATAATCAAAGATCAATTAATTGCCAAAATTAGGCTATCCCATCATACCATCCCCTCCATAAACTTATCAAGCTTAGTCTTGAAGCCAGATATGTCTTTTGCCCCCACTACTTCACTTGGAAGGCTGTTCCAGAACTTCACTCCTCTAATGGTTAGAAACCTTCATCTAATTTCAAGTCTAAACTTCCTAGTGGCCAGTTTATATCCATTTGTTTTTGTGTCCACATTGGTACTAAGCTTAAATAATTCCTCTCCCTCCCTGGTATTTATTCCTCTGATATATTTATAGAGAGCAATCATATCTCCCCTCAGCCTCCTTTTGGTTAGGCTGAACAAGCCAAGCTCTTTGAGTCTCTTTTCATAAGACAGGTTTTCCATTCCTCGGATCATCCTCGTAGCCCTTCTCTGTACTGCCTTGCTGCGTGTTACTGGTATCATAAGCCACCCTCACACATATAGTGATGACAGCTCCTGCTCATCTCTTTCCTGTGCCAAACTGGACAGTCAGAGGCTTTCCCTTCACCCCCTTATGGCTTTCCCTTCTGGTTCTTGTCACGCAGACAGAAAGCAGAAGACCAGAAGTCCGAAGTGCGGACAATGCGGTGCTTATTGGGGTTAGTTCCAAGCAAACATATCCAGAGGTCTACACGCAGCAGAGTCTGTTTCCCAGTGTTCTGTTCCCAGCTCTCACACCGCAGAGCCTTTACCCCATGTCCCCCTTCCCAGCTCTGACACCGCAGAGTCTTGCCTGTGTCTCCATTCCCCATCCCCCCTTATCTATTCCCACCTCCTCCTCCTTAGCAGGCCCAAATATATCTGCAGTGCATGCCCCCTAGTTACACCCCTTACAACTTACGGTCATGTTCCATTTTGGAGGGTCTTGAGTCTAGGGTCTTCATCCCACCTCATCCCATGGGTGGGGTAAGGAGTGAGGTTGTCTTCTGGCCAAGAACAGGCTTTTCTTTGGCTTTTAGTGTTTCTTATGCCTCCCCCCATCCCCTTGCCCTTCCTAACTGGTTGCTTGACCTTGGCTTGAGAAAGGAGCCAGGCAGCCTTTCAGTGTATGCTCATATATTACACTCCCACCATGCCCTGTAACACTTTAACTGCTCTATCCCTTATCTCTTCCCATTTTACTGAAAGTCTCATCTGGTTGTGGGAAATGCAACACACGGTGTCTTTGTTCATTGTTCTTCACACATATTGGTATAAGATACAAGAGTATTAAAAAGTCAAACCCAAAATTGTGTATCAGGTAGACAAACAAGCCTATATACTAACAGGCGGAAGACATGGAGCAAGTTCCTGACAATATGGTTCTGCTCCTGTTCACGGGACAAATGTTCATGGTGCAGTACCGGATACTGGATGGAATATTTGAGACACCGAAGACGGCTGACCGAGAGGGTGAATGAAGATCCAATGGGCTCCCATCTAACAGATGTATTGAATGCCGCTGGGATTGCAATGGTATGTCCCTGGTGTTACCGACACACTCTAGGGCACGCCACCTTTCTCTTCTGTGGGCTCAGGGTATATCCTGGTTAATTTCTGCTCTCCCACCTTTACCCAGTTCCTAGGGCTCAGGGTGGAACCTGTTGGTTAGTGTAGCAGTGGAGATATGTCTGTAGATTTTGCATCTGTTATTCTGGCAGGGTCTGGTGCAGCTTTGAGTTGGGGTGTCCTGGTCTGTGGGCAGCTTGCGTCTGATGAGGAGCTTGGAGAGGTTGGGGGGTTGTCTGAAGGCCAGAAGAGGGGGTTCAGGAAAGATTTCTTTCCAGATGGAGTTCTGATTATGGGTTGTAATTTGATGATATGTATAGGTTCCATTGTGGGGTGCTAAGTGACAGATAGAGGTGTGGAAATGTTTTTGTTATATGTTAACAGCTGTCTAAGGTTGGTTTTTGGTGAGCACCAATCATTGGTAAAATATGTGAAAACAGGTCAGTAAGGTTTGGGAGGGGCTTAACACATTCCTTCTTCCCACTTAGGGTGACCAGATGTCCCGATTTTATAGGGACAGTCCCGATTTTTGGATCTTTTTCTTATACAGGCTCCTATTACCCCCCACCCCCCGTCCCGATTTTTCACATTTGCTGTCTGGTCACCCTATTCCCACTCTTTTCTGCCACCAGTGCCCACAGCACTTCCAAGGTTTCAAACAATGAATGTTTGTTGAGGATGGAGGAAGAGAGGCAAGGGTGACAGATTTTCATGGCTTTTACCCTGACCTGGCTCTGGCTTCTGGCCTGGCATGAGGGCGGGGTCTTGGGACCAAAGAGCTGCAATCAGGCCATGGTAAGAACCTCCCAGGCAGCTGTGGGGCGCTGCAGACCTTCCACCTGCCCTAGGCTGGGACCCAGGGGGCAGGGACATGGGCAGGGAGCTGTTCTTGCTCCTCCCACCCCAGGCAGGAGGAGGGTCTGTGGCTCCCCACAGCTGCCTGGGCTGGGCTCCAGCTTCTGGCCTGGCCGGGGGGTGGGGCCTCGAGGGGAAGAGTTGGGGCAGGGGGCCAGGCCCATGGCAAAAAGTGGAGATACCAGGCCCATCCACATTCAAAAGTGGAAGAGCCATGGCCCCTTGGCCCCCCTGTTTCAGTGCCCTGATGAGGGGTTGCTAAAGCACAGCTCAGGGTCAGATATCTACATTCTGCACTGTTCATTTTTTAATTTTGTTTCCTTTCTCCATGTTGTCACTTGCATTCTTTACAAAGGCATGAAGACGTACATGTACACGTCACTTGTGCTCTGCATTTTGGTGCTGTGGACAACAATCGTAATTTCCAAGCTTAGCTCATTGGCATGAACCATGGTGGTGGTGTTGGATTTTTTTAAGCTGGGCATGGCTGGGGAAGTGTGAAAAGGAAAAAAGGATGTGGGGGATAGAGAGAATTCATTGCATGTGTATGGCACTGGACAGTTATCGAAATCACTGTCGTGAGCTGGAAATCCTGCTGACCCATTCAAACCATGTGGGAAACATCCCGCTGGTCGCACTCACACTTTAAATGACCAGTAACTTTTATTTCAAGGGAATCATGGGGAACAGAACTAAAACAGTTCAACAGGAACAGGAAATAAACAAAAAATCAGTCAAATACCCTGCGAAATGTACAAACATTCATGTCTGTGGACCCAGCTCCTTGCCCTTGCCCTTGCCCTTGCCCTTCCCCTCCCCCTCGCCAGGGGGAATGGATGTGGAATATTGTGGGGGGGCGGGAGGCGACACAAGCGGGAATGTCAGCTGCATGGAGTTTGGGGGCCACACAGGGACTGGCTTGGGTTCATTGTTCCCCCCTGCATGCTCTGGGGGGTCCCCTGGGAGGGTTTTCAGGTGTTGGCCAAGGATGCTGCACTGGGCGTCTAGCAGGCCCCTTCCCGTCAAGGGAGCTGGGTTGAATCCACTGCCTCAGCAGCAGCGTGGGCAGTGGCTGGCAGCGGAGGAGGAGCAGAAGGAGAAGGTGTGTCCCACAGAGGAGCCATGACTATAGCGGCAGGCTGGACCTGACAGGACTCAGCCACCAGCTGCACACGTGGCTGCCTAAGAGCAGGACTTATTCCGGTCAGTCGCAGCACTGCACCGCAGGAACATTGGTCTCACAAGCAGGAGAAGAGCAACAGCATCATGGACTTTGCCACATCTTCCACCCAGTTTGGCAGATGGGAGAGATGAGCAGGAGCTGCCTTTGTCAAATGTGTGAAGGCAGCATGCAGTTCCTAGAGTGTTTCCTGTGGAAATGGTAGCACTAACCTCATGTACCAAGGAGGGGCAGTGTGGAGGCAGGCATAAGTACGAACATACCTAGAGTATGGGGTTGTGTCCCTGACCATCTTGGCTAATAGCCATTGATGGCTGTATCCCCATGAACTTAGCTAATTCTTTTTGAACCCAGTCACACTTTTAGCGTTTACAACATCCCCTGGTTACGAGTTCCACAGCCTGACTGTGCGATGTGGGAAGAAGTTCTTCCTTAGGTTTGTTTTAAACCTGCTGCCTGTTAATTTCATTGGGTGACCCCTCGTTGGTGTGTGAAGTGAAGGTGTAAACAACAATTCCTTATTCACCTTCTCCTCCTCCTCCATGATTCGATAGACCACTAGCATATCCCCTTTAGTCGTCTCTTTTCCAACCTGAACAGTCCCAGTCTTTTTAATCTCTCCTCATACGGAAGCTCTTCCATATCCCTCATCATTTTGTTGCCCTTCTCTATACTCCCCTTCTCCCCATATATCTTTTTTGAGACAGGGTGACCAGAACTGCACGCAGTATTCAAGGTGTGGACGAACCAGGGTGATGTGATATGTTCTGTCTAATGGCTCCTAACAGTCTGTTAGCTTTTTTGACTGCCGCTGCACTTTAAGCAGATGTTTTCAGAGAATTATACATGATGACTCCAAGATCTTTTTCTTGAGTGGTAAAAGCTAATTTAGACCCCTCATTTTGTATGAACAGTTGTGCATTACTTTGCATTTATCAACATTGAATTTCATCTGCTATTTTGTTGCTCAGTTGTCCACTTTTGTGAGATCCCTTTGGTATGGCTACACTTGCAGATGTACAGCGCTGTGAGTTAAACCTGACTTCGTGCAGCTGAGTAGGGAGAGCGCTGCAGTCTGTTCACACTGACAGCTGCCCAGCGCACTATCGTGGCCACATTTGCGGCAATTGCAGCGCTATTGGGAGCGGTGCATTATGGGCAGCTATCCCACAGAGTACCTCTTCCCATTCTGACGCCATGGGTTGTGGGAAGGGGGAGTAGGTGTGGGGGATTCTGGGTCCTGTCCCAATGCCCTGTGATGCATCGCTTCGCATCCCAGAAATCCCTTTGTTTCCGTCCACCTTTGGCGCCATCTTTCAATGGTTTCTGTGCAGCGCGATCTGTCGGCGGGAAATGGAGTCCGAACTGCTGAGACGTATGCTGATGAGTCTCGCCAGCACGTCACATTTGGCTGTCGAACTATTCCTTAAGATCCAAAGTGACAGTGAGGGTGAGGAGTCCGACGATGCTATCGAGACGCGTAATGCGTACGACACGAAATTGCTTGTGGCATTCACGGACGTGCTTAGCACCGTGGAACGCCGCTTTTGGGTTCGGGAAACAAGCACCAAGTGGTGGGATCACATCATCATGGAAGTCTGGGATGACGAGCAGTGGTTGCAGAACTTTCGGATGAGAAAAGCCACTTTCATGGGACTGTGTCCCGGTCATGGCCCCTTTCCATCATGTCCTTTGTTACCTTCCCGAAGGTATCGTAATTCCTACGGCTGGAGCGCAGCTGGGACTAGACAGCTTCCTCCCCCCAAACACTGAGCTCCAGCAACTCGCCATTGCTCCATGCTGGGGCTCGCTTGGCGCGTGGCAGCATGGTCACCTGGAAAGATTCGCTGATAGCACTCCACGCCACGCCGGGCTGAGCAAACAGGAAGGGGATTTTTAAAATTCCCAGGGAATGTAAAGGGTGGGTCACCTGGTTGGTTACCTGAGGCCAGGGCAGTAGAGTTTGAACTGATGACCAGAGTGGCTAGAACAGGCATTGTGGGATACTGTCAAATAATTCTGGAGGCCATTCAGAGCGCATTGGGTGGCCACACTGGCGCCGCAGTGCTGCACTCGCTATTCCTCTCGGAGAGGTGGAGTACATGCAGCGCTGCAACCAAGGAGATACAGCGCTGCAAATGCCTTGCCAGTATGGACGGGGAGTGAGTTATAGCGCTGGGGGCGGCTTTACAGTGCTGCAACTCGCAAGTGTAGCCAAGGCCGTAGAGCGCTTTGAGTTAAACCAGCCTTCGTAGAGCACAGTAGGGAAAGCGCTGCAGTCTGTCCACACTGACAGTTGCAAGCGCACTGGCGTGGCCACATTAGCAGCTCTTGCAACAGCCACAGAAAGCTGTGCATTGTGGTAGCTATCCCAGCATGCAAATGGCTGCAACGTGCTTTTCAAATGGGGGTGGGGTGAGGTGGAGTGTGACAGGGAGTGTGTTGTGTGTATGTGGGGGAGAGAGAGTGGGTTTTTGGGGGGCTGAGAGGATGTCAGCATGCTGTCTTGTAAGTTCAGACAGCAGCAGACTCTTCCCCCCCCCCCCCGCCCTTCCCCCTCAAGGGTTGTTTGTCTCGGAGCAGATAAGCAGCCGGCTGTCAAACGGAGCTTTCAAAGGGCATATCCAAAACAATGACAAGAGTGGCCACTTGATTTAAGGGGATTATGCACTGTAATTGCATGCAGACTCACCCGGCAGTGCCTCCTGCTGGTCTCTCAGGGAATTAGCTCTCCAGCCTCCAGAGCGCCCTGTCAGCCAGTGTCTTGCCTTGTTCTGGGCCTGGTGTCCCTCCCGGACCTCGGTGCCCCTTTCTCTGGGTGCTGCCCCAGGCAGTACCTCCACAGTTTCTCTGGGTCTCCCACCCAGGGGAACCCCCACCCACTAGCCCCGCCTTAGTCATAGGTTACTGCCAGTCACCAACTAGCCCCTGCTCTCTGGGGCAGACGGCAGTATAAGCCACATCACAGGCAAGGTTAGGTTTGGACCTGCTGCCTCTACCTATAGCGGGGCTGCCCCTCTGCAGCCCTAGTACTCTTTAGTGGGCTCTGCTAGGCTGGAGCTCCCACTTCCCCAGCACTGCTCCGCTCTCAGTACCTTCCTCAGCTCCCCAGGCAGCCTAGTCCCTCCCTTTCCAAAGGCTAGAAAGAGAGTGAGAGTCTCCTGGCCCATGGCCCACTTATAAGGGCCAGTTGGGCCCTGATTGGGGCATGGCTACAGCTGAGCCTGCCTCCGCAATTAGTCTGGAAGCTACTTGCTCCAGCCACAGCCCTTTCCTTGGCTGTTTTTAAGCCTCTCAGAGCTGGAGTGGGTAACCACCCCGCTACAGGCACGTTTCCCGAGGCTGATCAGAGTGCAGTAATGCAACACCTCGTTCACACTGATGCTGGGGCATTCCGGTGGGGATGCATCAAACGTTATTCCTCTTGCCGAGGTGGAGTACCAGGAGCGCTGTAGCCACGGAGTCAGAGCGCTCTACGTGCCTTGCTAGTGTGCCCGGGGCTGCTTTAATGCGCTGTAACTCGCAAGTGTAGCCAAGTCCTTTGTAACTCTTTTCCACTGCACTGTTGGGTGGTTGCTGTTGGCTTTTTTGGGGTGCCACCTCACCTTTTTCCAGATCATTTATGAATATGTTGAACATCATTGGTCCCAATACTGATCGCTGGGGGACCTCGCTATTTACCTTTCTCCTCTGTGAAAACTGACCATTTATTCCTACCATTTGTTTCCTATCTTTTAACCATGAGAGGACTTCCCCTCTTAACCCATGATGGCTTACTTTGCTTAAGAGCCTTTGGCGGAGGACAAATACAACTAGCCATAGCCCCCTATCTCCCTCTCTTCCCCACAAGTTTCCTACCTAACCATTCCTTTCCTCATCATCTCCCCATTCCATTCCTCTGGTCTTCTCCCATGCTGTCCCGTAGGCCTTGGTCTGTCCCCCTCTCCTTGTTCACTGAATAGCCAGTGTTTCCTTATTCTGCACATGCTCATTTTACCAATGCTCATTTTCCAGTGAAAGGTACTTCAGTCACAAAGATATTTATCAGCACAGTAAAGTAGGAAATCTGTGTCACACAGAGTTTTACATTCTTCTGTTTGGGGGAAAGTACAACCCCACCTCACCCGTGTCCCAAGAGCAGTATCCCCTTCCCTCTTTTGATGTGCCTTTGTGCTCCACACCCTTCCTCACACCATTATCATCTGTTATCCATGCTATGGCTCTTCATGGCTTGTCCCCACCCTACCTATTATCTCTCATATACTGGGGAACGATGACTCCTGCCTCTGGCCGGCCCATGACACCAGCCTTCACTGCCCCCTTGTTACACCCTTGTGCTGTTTCCCATGCTGCCCCTTAGGTGTGGGAGGTGCTCTCTGCAACCATCTGCAAAGCTCCCTCACTGTGCTCCTTCAAATCCCTCCTTAAAACTCTCCTTGGCTGGGATGCTGCTCACAAAAAGCTGGACAAGGGTAAGCCAGCTGGTGTGTGGGCTGTGTTTGTTTGTACAGCGCCTAGCACAACAGGGTCATGGTCCCTGACGGGGCTTCTGCATCCTACCACAATACAAACAATTGATAATAATGAAAATGGTGGCCCAGATCTTTGTGTCAGGCTCAGTGCAGGACCCAAGGGAGGTGAAGGTGGTTTTACACTATCGTTGCTTTCCCCTGATACCTCAGGCCAAGCTTGCCAAGGTTCAGTTCAGCTACCATCATAAGCAACCTCAGGGCTGCTCTAATTTATGGCTGTCTGCAACAGTCCCCATTATGGAAGCTGGGGATTGTCTGAGGGCAACCTGTTCTGGCCATGGTCCATCCACAAAACACCCCCTGTGCGGGGGTCCCCTCAGCATCCCCAGCCAGATTCTCTGGCCAGGTTTCATGCTGCGTTGGGCCCCCAAAGCAGTGCAAAGGGGCCAAGGATCCGGCCTCTTGTAGTCTCAGCCCAGCTGTAGCTGACCTGCACTTTGGGGAGGGCCGTTGGTACCTTGCCTGTGTGGTTTCCTGGAAGGTGACACACACAGTTATAATCCTAGCAGCTTTTTGTGGAGTGTATAGTGAATAGGGCTAATTATTAACCAGAATGGGTAATTATTATTACTAATAACAGTCACCTGCTCCCTTTCTAGGTATCCAAAACCCCCGTGAAGTGGCTTCACACCCTCCTCTGGGTGTCCAAACCCCTCGAGGTGGCTCCCCTCTATCCCCTGTGGGTGGGGTGGGGCATCTTGTCTGTAACCCAGGCTGAGGGAGGCAGTGCGTATCTCTGGACTACAGCGCTAGAGTGGACTGGCAGGCAGGAGAGTTGGGCTTTGTGCCCTGTTCCCTGCCGGGTGACCTAGGGCAAGCCACAGTCCCCACTCTGTGACTCAGTTTCCCCTCTGTAAAATGGGGCTGCCGCTCCTGCCCACCTGTCTGACGTGCTTTGCCGCTAGAGGGGGGCTGGGCGTTGTTAATAACACTCAGCGGCACCCGGCACCGAAGCAGGGCCCCGCGGCCAGCCCTGCCCGAGTGGCGCGGGATCTCTCCCTTGCTCCGGCTGCCCCCAGGGGAAGCGGGTCTGGCTCAGGGCCCCGCCCTCACCTGGACGCTCTCGCCCTGCCCGCCGCCCCAACCACCAATCACAGCCACACGCGCCTCGTGAATATTCATGATCACGGGGCGGGGGCGTGGCGCCGCTCATGCCTATGCATGCCATGTAAACGAGCAGGTGCCAGGCTAGCTGCTGAGTGTTTCCTGGCTAGCGGAGCTCGTGCGTCCTGCGCCCGGCCATGGCCCCGCCGCCCCGCGCCTACAGCCCGGCCGAGGTGCGGCAGCGCTGCGCCCAGGGCGCCTGCCTGGTGCTGCGGGGCCGCCGCCTCTACGACCTGAGCGGCTTCGTGCGGCTGCACCCGGGCGGCGAGCAGCTGCTCCGGGAGCGGGCGGGCAGCGACGTGAGCGCCGCGCTGGAGGGGCCGCCGCACCGGCACTCGCGCAACGCACGCCTCTGGCTGGAGCAGTACTACCTGGGCGAGGTGCGCCCGGCCCCCGCGCCGGAGCCGCAGGTACCGTCCCGCCCGGCCCCCGCCCTCTGCAAACCCCCAGCCACTACCCCCTGCGCCCCGTCCCTGCCCTCTGCGCCCTCTCCCTGCATTGTGCATACCCTCTGCGTCCCGTCCCTATCCCTATCCCTACCCTCTGTGCCTCGACCCCGTCCCTGCATTGTGCACATCTCCAGCTAGTACTCCCTGCACCCCGACCCTGCCCTCTGCGCCCTCTCCCTGCATTGTGCATACCCTCTGCGCCCCGTCCCTATCCCTATCCCTACCCTCTGTGCCTCGACCCCGTCCCTGCATTGTGCACATCTCCAGCCAGTACTCCCTGCACCCCGTCCCTGCCCTCTGCGCCCTCTCCCTGCATTGTGCATACCCTCTGCGCCCCGTCCCTATCCCTATCCCTACCCTCTGTGCCTCGACCCCGTCCCTGCATTGTGCACATCTCCAGCCAGTACTCCCTGCACCCCGACCCCGTCCCTGCCCTCTGTGCCCTGTCCCTGCATTGCGCACACCCGCAGCCTGCACCCCAGATCCCCCGTCCATCTGTGCCCTATCCCTGTAGTGCACACCCCTAGCCCCTGCATCCATCCCTATACCCTATTTGTGCCCTCTGCATATCAGACCCCCAGGTCCTGTCCCTGCCCTCTGCAGCCTGGTCCCTCCCTGGGTCCCTTCCCCGCCCTTCTGTGTCCTGTCCCTGCAGTGTGCATGCCTATCTCCTGCATCTATCCCTGTACCCTGTCTCTGGGCTCTGTATTCACCTGCCCTGTGCATGGTGTGCCCCTGCACCCCGCCCCCTGTGTCCCCTGCATCACTCCTTTATTCATCCCTTCCTTCTGCTCCCCCTTCACTTGTGCTGGGCTCTTCACCCACCTGCACTGCCACTGCTCTGCCCCACCTGGGCCCACTGCATGGCATCCCACTCTCATGCCCCCTCATCCCATTTGCTTGTCTCTCACTTGCCTTACCCCAAACCTACCTTGTGACACCCCAGCCCCTGCATTCCACCTGGCCCCCATCCTGTGTCCTTCCAGCTGCCCGGATTCCTCCTCCTCCTCATACTGTCCCCTGAGTCCTCCTTTCCCTCCTCCACCGCCCCTGAACTTCATGTGTTTCCTTGGTCCTGCAATAACCTGCTGTCCCCCCTCCCCCCTTCCCCAGTAGTACAGCTGGGAGGGGTGCTTAGGGACAGCTGAGCCTGGTCTGGCAGATATCACCACTATAACTGCCCTGTATCCAGGCACTTGTATTTTGCATCCAGCCACTTGAACTATGTCCCTGCACCTCTCATTTCCTGTCCCTGCCCTTCACCTGCATGCCCCCCCTTCACTTCCATGCTGGCTTATTGCTCATTTTCTGAATTCAGCACTAACCCTCTACCCCCATCCTCTTCCCCTCTGTTCTCTCTAGGATGTGGAAATATAAGGGGGGGGTGTAACAACCCAAGGTTTGTGGTTCGCTAGCCCCGCCTTAGCTCATAGCAAATCCCTTTTGCAATCTCTGCTCAGTTCTAAAATGTTGTGTTGATGGGGAAACTCCCAGAGTTAGAGCAGTTGTTTCTGGATGGCAGGGAGGGGAAGATCCGGGGCGGGGGGGGGACGGACACAAATCCCAGCATCAGGTGCCTAGAGGTGGGTTGTATTGTATACATCCCCCTCAAGACTCCCCCCTCCGCCCCAGTCCATTCATACGTCAGAGAATTTCACCACCAAGATTAAAATAATTGTCTCCTTTAGGCTAAAATGAGGGTTTAATATTTCAAAATCGTTCCCAGAAGTAGTGGGAAAATGCTTCATTTCTTCATGCAGCCATCCTGGTGCTCAATTAATTAATTCCCCTCTCAAATAGCTTGTATGCTGCTTTGAAAGGCTTCATTTCTGTGCATGGGCGAAAGGGGTGGGAGGGGTAGTTAACAACTGATGCCAGAGCAAACGCCGCACTCCCATCACTGCATGGCACTGCCCCACTGCTCAATCAATATTACACTGTCAGTGATTATACAGAAACAGTGAACTAGTCTTTTGAGCTTGTACCCAGCTTCTGTCATAAAGCTCTGTACTGACGCACCAGTAACTTTCAGAGTAGCAGCCGTGTTAGTCTGTATCCGCAAAAAGAAGAACAGGAGTCTCTAAGGTGCCACAAGTACTCCTGTTCTTCTTTTTACCAGTAACTTTAGCAGTAAAAATTGGTTGGGTCTGAAAAATTACCAGATTTTCTCTGAAGGTGAAGAGGAAGTTTTGTGTAAAGTTTGAAGAAAATCCATCTAACCAGTTTTGAGTAACTGGTCTCTTAAGTAATTACCCTGATTTTTAAATCTTGATTCCTGTTTAACGTTTCCTGGTCTCTCATAACCTCAGGAAAAAAATGGCTTGTTACTAGTGCTAAATGCAGTTTTTCTTAAAAGTACTTTATTTGCTAAAAAATGCAGTTTCAGTTGACCATAAAGGTCAGTGATAGGGTGCTCACCGGAGGTATGAGACATCCGCTTCAAACCATTGCTCTGGAACAGAGCCAAAACAAAATCTTCTGATTTAATTGAAAACTCTGAATTCTTATTTGGTTTGACCTGGATTGAATTTAAAAAAAATTCTGTACTGGCACTGGACCAGAACATCAGTTGTTCACCAAGCTCTGTTTGTTATTGTCCCTGCAAAATTTCCCTAAAGTTAAATCACCTTCAGCTCCTGTGCCATCTGGATTTAAAGAAAAGTTTTGCTTAATCCTCACTATTAGCAATAGTGGAGATAGATTTGGGCCCAATCCAGCTGCTGTTAATGCCAACTCTGTACTATGTGTTGCTCGCTTCCATTAGCAGGCATGTGATGTGCTGGGCGTCTTCCCAACATGGAAGTCACTGCCCAAAAGCTTTACACTTCAAAAAGACAACAGGCAGAGATGGAGGGTAGAGGAGAGCAGGGGACAAGAGACAGGTAGATTGGCCCGGTGATGACAGGCTACATGTTGATGATGCACAGCTTGAATGTGTAATCATGTTAAACTACATATTGGAATGTCTAGCAAATGCCAGATTAGCTTAGAGCCTTGCTGTTATCCCTGTAGGGGTCATGGTGGAAATGCATGTTCAGGAGGGGATAGTAGCTGTGCCACCTGACCCAGGAATCACGGGAGGTGGCGTGGTGACCTGGGTTGGATAAGCAGAACAGAGGGTCACACTGAGACTGGCACTATTGGGATTGCAGTGCAGATGGAGGTGCTAAATAGGGAAGATCTTGTCCTGTGGCCCAGGAAGGCAATTTTAGCAGTGTTTTGTATCAAGTGTTGGAGGCAACATATAGTAGGGAGGCCAGAGAAGAGTCTGCAGTAATCACAGCTGGGTCCTAGCTCAGAGTTCCTGCTGTAGGAATAGAGAGAAGGATGGATCTTAGTTGTATGGCTGAAGTGGCAGCAGGGTTCAGATATGTAGGGCAAAGGAGAGGGACGAGTCAAAGCTCACTTGTGGCATATATACCAGGTTGTTGGGAAGGCCTGTGTGCTGCCCTCAGTTACAGTGCAGGTGGTGTTGCAGGCAGAGGGGGGGATAGAAGAGGTTTGGGTAAGAAGGTTAGGAGTTCTGTTGTAGCCAGGGGATGGTTGCATTGGGAGGGAAAGCAGCCACAGGGCATTGAGGTTACAGTGTCTGAGGCGTTTGCAAAGACGGCAGATGTGGTGCCGTTAGAAAGCTTACTTTGATTTTCCCCTTGTAACTGTGGGGCAGTGATCCTTGTGCTTCCATTAGGGTGACCAGATGTCCCGATTTTTATGGGACAGTTCCAATTTTGGGGCCTTTTTCTTATATAGGCACCTATTATCCCCCACCCCCTGTCCTGATTTTTTACACTTGCTATCTGGTCACCCTAGCTTCCATATTTGTAGGTTTGAGTCTCATCGGCACCTAGACTGTGCTTGAAATGAGGAAGTACTTGGCTTGAGATGAAAAGATCCAAAAATGGCTCCTTGAAATTTCAAATGTTTAATATTACTTGTGTCCCACTGTCTATCCAGTGAAACCATATTGTGCCACAACATTTGTGTGGTAGATAGCTTTGGAGGCTGACTTGGACGCAGGCCAGCTTTCTAGGGCAGGGATAGAAAAATGGTTAAGAAACTCTCATTATTTGAAAACTAGGCTTGGTTCACTCCCTCTGAAGCTGCTGGAGAGAGATCTTGTGGCAACAGATTATTTTCATCATCAACCTCTGAACCCGCTAAAGAAACTTCTCAAATGTACAGTAAATGCCAGTATCTTGTAGCAGTGCTAGTTGTAAATCAGGCTAATCAGAGAAATGTAGGGTTGGAAAGGACCTTGACGGGTACCCAGAAATCACCTACTACAGGACAGGCCCAACAAGAACAATAACAGAACACCACTGGCCATCACATACAGCCCCCAGCTAAAACCTCTCCAGCGCATTATCCATGATCTACAACCTATCCTGGAAGATGATCCCTCACTCTCACAGACTTGGGAGGCAGGCCAGTCCTCGCTTACAGACAACCCCCAACCTGAAGCAAATACTCACCAGCAACTACACACCACAGAAACACCAACCCAGGAACCAATCCCTGTAGCAAACCTCGTTGCCTACTCTGTCCCCATATCTACTCTAGCGACACCATCAGAGAACCCAACCACACCATCAAGGGCTCATTCACCTGCACATCCACTAATGTTCTATATGCCATCATGTGCCAGCAATGCCCCTCTGCCATGTACATTGGCCAAACCGGACAGTCCCTCTGCAAAAGAATAAATGGACACAAATCGGACATCAGGAATGGTAACATACATAAGCCAGTAAGTGAACACTTCAATCTCCCTGGTCATTCTATTACAGATTTAAAAGTCACTATCATTGAACAAAAAAACTTCAGAAACAGACTTCAAAGAGAAACAGCAGAACTAAAATTCATTTGCAAATTCAACACCATTAATCTGGGCTTGAATAGGGACTGGGAGTGGCTGGCTCATTACAGAAGCAGCTTTTCCTCTCCTGGAATTGACACCTCCTCATCTATTATTGGGAGTGGACTACATCCACCCTGATTGAATTGGCCCTGTCAACACTGGTTCTCCACTTGTGAAGTAACTCCCTGCTCTCCATGTGTCAGTATATAATGCCTGCATCTGTAACTTTCACTCTATGCATCTGAAGAAGTGAGGTTTTTACCCATGAAATCTTATGCCCAAATAAATCTGTTAGTCTTTAAGGTGCCACCAGACTCCTTGTTGTTTTTGTAGATACAGACTAACACGGCTACCCCCGATACTTGACATCTAGTCTGACACACCCCTCCATCCCCAGCTGAGGCAGGATCAAGAATACTTAGTAAACCTAGTAATGATTATTCTCCCTTGTAAATTTGCTTGAATGTTACAGCTGGAGAAGCAGTACGTCGCAGCACGGCTTTGTTAGCCACCCCTTTCAGACAGGCACAAAGAGGGTCTGTTTGGCACGGAAACTCTAAAATCAAGAGCCCAGGTTTTTAATCCTAGCTTGCTTTGACTCTTATTTTTATTCTCTTCTCCACCTCCCCGCACTCCTTTGCCAGTGTTGGAATGAAGGCAGGCACTTCTGTGCGTGCATGGTAGCTACACAGCGAAATGGCATATCTTGTCAGGTGTCCATCCAATCAGGCAGTGCTCTCAAGGAGTCATCATTAGCTTGGCCAGCAGTGCTCACATCTTAAATTTAAAGAGCCAGTGACCCGTTCAGTGTTTGTTTAGAACTTAAAGCCCAAGCAATATGAGCTCAAGAGCTAGTTGTGGGTGAGATGTGAGGGTAGTTACCCAGGCATCTCTCCCCAAACTCAAGCACTTGGAAGCAAGGCAGCGGCTCCCTAAGGAGGCTGTAAATAGTGTGTCCATGTAACAGACATGTACAGTATTCTTATCCAGTACAAAGAGCTCCTAGGTCATCACAAGACCCAGGTGGAGAGGGGGCCTTGGGCCTTTAACCTCTGCAATTCCTGAGACTGGGGAGCTGTCTCCTTCCCCGAATGCCTTCACCTCCCCAGTGGGGAAAGCAGCAGCCCAATTCTCTTGCCATTGCTGGCAGGGTCGGCTCTACTGTGTTTGCCGCCCCAAGCAGCGCGCTGAATTGCCGCCGCGGACGGCGGGGTCAGTCCGTGTGCCGTTAGGGCGGCACGCACGTTTCTGCGGCGGCGGCAATTCGGCGGCAGCTTCTGTCTTCAGCTGGAAGACAGAAGCCGCGGAATTGTTGCCACGGGCGGCTGAACATAGAAGCTGCCGCCGTGGAAACGTGTGTGCCGCCCTAACGGCACACGGACTGTCCCCGCTGTCTGCGGCGGCAATTCAGCGCACTGCTTTGGGCAGCAAAAACACACGGACTGCCGCCCCTTGCAGATTGCTGCCCCAAGCACCTGCTTGGAATTCTGGTACCTGGAGCCGGCCCTGGCTGCTGGTCACCTCCGTCCACCTCCCTCCTTGGCTCCTTAACTACTGCCCTGCAGAGAGGGTGCTTGCTGCTGCCATCCAGGGATGTGGAGGTGTAGAAAAGTGCCAGCACAGCAGGCCAAGGGAGCAGAAGATGAGGGCTCTCTCTTCTGCTCCTCCCACAGGTCTCTCAGTAGTGGTTCCACTCACTGCTGGCCTGGGGCTCTGTCCGCTTGCTGGCTGATTTCTGATCTCCTGCTCTCAGATAAGCAGAGGCCGGGGTTATAATTAAAATAGGTCATTCCAAGGGCCTTCTCTCTGGAAAGTGGAGGGGCTCCCTTGTTGAAAGCTGCCCTGTTCAGGGACACTTGCCTGAGACCCCCTTAGCACTCTGCACCCCCTTCACAGCAGCTAATATCAGCTGGACTCTTGCTGCCTACCCCTGGACCATAGCCTCCTCCCTTCCCTTTGGACTGCTTTCCCTTGGGGAGGGTGTCAGAGCCAGCATTGAGTGACATTCAGGGCATGGTGTGCAAGGTTCCTGTTTGGTTAATTTTGTTTTTTGTTTTCTTGGCTTAGCTTAGCCCTTGTGTTTCAGCATGGAGCCGCGAGGGCTGTGCACCAGCTGTCTCTCAGAGATGGCTTTGTAAATCGTAAAAAGAACAGGAGTACTCGTGGCACCTTATAGATTAACAAATTTATTAGATCATAAGCTTTCGTGGGCTACAGCTCACTTCTTCAGATGTGGGCTGTAGCCCATGAAAGCTTATGCTCTAATAAATTTTAGTCTCTAAGGTGCCACAAGTACTCCTGTTCTTTTGGCGGATACAGACTAACACGGCTGCTACTCTGAAATTTGTAAATCATCTGTATTTTGGTATCATAGGGCTCCTGTTAGCGTTTTTGAAACAAAATTCTTCTGTCTTTCAAATCCTTGGAATGGCAAACAGTCCCCAGCTCAGAGACTCTTCTCCTTTCTCCCATGCCACTCCCCTTCCAGCCCCCTCCCCCGTACTCCCAGAACAAGTCCAACAAGTTGATGTGAATGAAGCTAGCCGGTTCCTACTCTGCAGCCTGTTCTGGAAGGGAATGCCATTCATTGTACAAATGCATCAAGAACCAAGAAAGCAGACAGTGGGGGGAGATCAGACCCAACCTGGCACAAGGCAAACTCTCTGTCTGGCATCTGCTGATTTAAGTAATAAGTGGCTTGCTTGCTGCACACGCCGCCCTCTGACTCAGATTTGCTTTGCCTGGACCAGGAAGGATTTAAATCCCATTTTAATGGCACTGCAAACACTTGTCACCCAGAGTTCCTGTTAAGAGGGTGAAAGTACACATTTCCCACTTGCCTTCAGTGACTGCTCGTGTGTAGTGGTGGTGTAGCCATGTCAGTCCCAGGATATTAGCAAAACAAGGTGTCTGAGGTAATAGCTTTTATTGGACCAGGTAATATCTTTTAGTCTCTCTCAGTGGCAGAAGTTGGTCCAATAAAAGCTATTACCTCATCCACCTTGTCTCTTATTTTTTCCATATGTAAATTACCCTGTCCTTTGTTCAGACACCGCAGTTGTTCGGGCTTTAGGAGAGACTTATCTCTGTATTTGATGTGCCGTGAGGGTGGCACTCAGAGCATTTTTCGTATGTCTACACTACCCACATTACAGCGCGGCCATGGCAGCACTGTGATGGGGGCAGTGTAGACACCCTTTATTGCCGGGGGAGAGCTCTCCCGGCGATTAAAAACCCCCCACCTCAAACAAGGGGTGGTGGTGCAGCTCCCGGTGAAAAAGTGCTGTCTACGGTGGCGCTTTTCAGCGCTAAAACTTTTGTCACTCGAGGTGTGTTTTTTCACACCCCTGAATGACAAAAGTTTTAGTGCTGAAAGTGGCAGTGTAGACACAGCCTAAGTCTGCCTTTAAGGCCCCCATGACATCATGGCATGTCTTCAATTTGTCCCCAAACAGAGGCAAATCCTTCTCGCACAAGTCTGGATTCTGCAGTAGACTTAGGCACTGATTCTGATCTCCATTTACTACTCTGCTCCGTTCTGTTCTGTGAGAGAGCTTTGCTTTTGTTTCCCACCGGTGGGGAATGCCTGGTGTACTTAAAGGATGCTCAAGCAGCCCACGAGCTCTGTGAAATGAGACAAGCATGATTTCCAATAAGCACCTTTCAAATGGTTCCAGTGGAAGAACAAGCCTGCAGCCTATGGTTACCTCCTATTGTCGCAACCCTGTGCTAAGGACACCTGGTGCAGCTGAAAGAAATTCTCCATGTCTCTGGGTGATTCAGTCTCCCCTGGATCATTGGAATGTAGGCTTTAGGCCAGCTCACTTGCCATCTAGGAGTGTTGGTGTGTATGGCTGAAGACTGGACAGCAGGAGACGCATCCTGGAGAGGGAGGATTTTGAGGAATGCTGCATAGAACTTGGATGAGTCTAATGCTGGTTTCTCCAGTCTCTGTTAATGGCTTGAACCTGTTGGACCACATTCTGGCCCTATGTCTTGTATAAAGATACAGTCTTTGACAGTAAAGAGGGTGGAGGACTGGGTGTGCACTTTGAACTGGGGTTTGCTGCCTTTCTCAGCTCTTGGAGGCAGCATTAATTAACAGTAGGTCCAGAGGTGAAAGTAGTTTAAAGGACTTACCGGTACGCTGGAGTCCTGAGCAGGGCGTGGCCTCAACCAGAAGAGGCGGGGCCTTTCAAGATTTAAAGATCCTGGGGCTCCAGCTGTGGCTGGGAGCTCCAGGGCCTTTAAATCACCCTGGAGCTACCAGCTGCAGAGGCAGCTGGGAGCCCCGGAGCTCAGGGGCGAATTAAAGGGCCCGGGGCGCTGACCGCTGGGGAGCTCCGGGCCCTTTAAATCACCGCGGGAGCCCTGCCGCCACTACCCTGGGGTGGCAGGGCTCGGGCTAGGGCTGGGGTAGTGGCGGCAGGGTTCCAGCGGTGATTTAAAGGGCCCGGGGCTCCAGCCGCTGCGGGGAGCCCTGGGCCCTTTAAATCCCCACCGGGGCCCCAGGGCTCCGGCAGCTGGGCTCGGGCAGGGATTTAAAGGGCTCCGGCGGTGATTTAAAGGGCCCGGGGCTCCCTGCAGCGGCTGGAGCCCTGGGCCCTTTAAATCACCACTGGAGAAGCTGGTCTGGCACTGAGTACTGGACCGGCACGGCTTACTTTCACCTCTGAGTAGTTCTGAAATACAGGCAGAGGCCCCCTAGAATGTATGCTGATTTGTTCACTTGAACTTGCACAGTGGCTTGCTCTGTGATTGACTCTAATGATCCCAGATAGTCATGTTATCCAGTTCTGCAATTGCCATTATATCACATTGCCTCTTAAACTTCAGTCGTTCAGCTTTTTTTCCACTAGCAAGTCCTTAGAGAGTGTCTTTGAGTTCTGATTGCCAGCTGCACTGTGGGCACTTCTTAGTGAAGTGGTCGATTCTGAGCTAATAGCCTGAACTGTATAGAAAACTCTCTAAAATCCACAGCCTGACTGATGCAGGAACTGGAGTCCAGAGCTATAAAATAGGACATTATAAACAAGGCATAAAGTTGGGGCCCCCAAAGAAGTCGTCCAAAATCTGCACAGAAATTAAGTGTGGGCGTGTTAAATAGTGCTATATTTAATTAATTTTCATCTTCATTGTCTTGGGCATGAATGATGTTGGAAACCACTTACATCAGTCGATTCTAATGGTGTTTTCCAAATGGAGGGAGGTGTGCCCATATACCATCGAAATGCATTGGGAGTTGGGTGTCTTTGAATCTCCCTGTCAAAAGTGACTAATTTTGTAGGCTTAAGTGGTCTAGTTCTCTCTGCCTTGAATGAGACTCCAGGGTCTCTGAGCAGTGGCCTGAGTGAATATTGTCGTGTGGCTATTGCATGTTCTAATCAGGGTTCCTGATTCCCTAATTTTTAATTGCCATTTTCAGAGTTGGTGTCCCATGTGTGCCACCCTTTTGGGGTTCAAGCGTCTCCCATGTCCTGGCTTCCAGGTAGCACTTCTGGGGCTTGGGCTTCCAGGTCTTTGAGTGCCTCAGGCAGGCACGTCCATGTCTGCTCATGCTTCTGGGGGTCCTGAGTATGGGTCCTCCAGACAACCACTCCCTGGCACGTATCCTAGGATGAATCATTAAACCCAATGATCTGAAATAAAACACTGTGTTAGTTTTGCAATCAGAGTAGAAAAATCAAAGCTAAGTGGGATAATTGTAATCTAGTCTCTACTCTGGGTAACAGCCTTGCTAGATGGGGTGTGTGTGTGGCAGAATCATATAATTTAATCTCTGATTTAAGCAAAATACACTTTGATCAAGGCATCATTAGTGGTCTGCTGCTGTGTCAGTAAAAAGCCCCTGTACTATCACATTCCTTGGCTTGTGGCTTGGCATGGGTGAACTGCCTGCCTTACAAAAGAAGATCTCATGTGCCATTCAGAAGTGCTGTAAATATCGTGATGCTTTTTGTTGCTGAATGAACTTATTCTTCTGCATCTTCTCACAAGTGCACCAAATGTTTAATGATGCTTCTAATTAACATATTACTTTAATGGCCTGTGGCCTGCTGGATGGCTGAAGAGGACAAGAGCTTTGAGGACTCTACTAGACTTCTGTCTTCCTTCTATCTTGGGGTGCAGGGGAAGAGCCTGTCTGGGGATGGGGCAGCAAGGTTCTGTTAGGGCTGGGGCCTGACATTCTTGGGATACAAACCTCACTTATACTCCAGTTTGTCCAATCCATGATCTCTCTCAAGCATGTCTAAATAATAAAGGGTGCGTTGTGTTGAGGGTTGGGTAGCAGTGTCACCTTATCTTGAGTTTGGTATTTTACTTCTTGAATCCTGTCCCTCAAGACTGGTTATCTTAAACCATGAGTGTCGCAAGTCAGCAGCACCTCAGCTGCCTACAGAACTGGCTCCTTGGCTTGAGGGCAGGGTGGGAAATGGTAGAAGCCAGGAGTGTGAATTTACTCTTGTGGAGACATTAGGAGCTCTACAGGGAAACTCTGCCTCATTAATAATGACTACTTCTTATATACAGTTGTGTTTTAGCCATGTTGGTCCCAGGATATGAGAGAAGGTGGGCGAGGTAATACCTTTTATTGGACCAACTTCTGTTGAGAGGGGTGAGGGCCTGGCCTATGTTACAGGGTCAGGTTGACATAAGCTACCTTGCGTCAACCTAGGTGTGGAAATTTCTTCACTTAAATTTCAGAGGGGTAGTCGTGTTAGTCTGGATCTGTAAAAAGCAACAGAGTCCTGTGGCACCTTATAGACTAACAGATGTATTGGAGCATACGTCCAATACGTCTGTTAGTCTACAAGTTGCCACAGGACTCTTTGTCACTTTTCACTTAAATTTGGCTCCCACCAACATAAATGCCTCTCTACGCTGATTTAGTAACACACTTTCCCGACTGGCATAGTCATGGTCGATATTATTAGGTCAACGCCCCGTCTGTGTAGACACTGCATTGTTCACGTCGACTGTTACTGGCTCTCGGGAGCTGTCCTATAATGCCCCATATTGACAATACAATCGATGAAAGTGCTCCTGGTGACAATGCAGACACAAGGAGCCAAGTGTGCGCGCACAAGCAATTTAACAACTGTGCTGGCTGTATGTCGACGTAATAGCGTAGTGTAGACACAGAGCTCTTCTTCAGAACTGGGAAACTAAGGCCATATCTACACTAGCGAACTCCCAGGGGTACAGCTGTATTGATGCTGTAAGATCACTCGTAGCGGCTCTGTGCCAACGGGGGAGAGCTCTCCCATCGACATAGTAAAACCACCTAAATGAGTGGTGGTAGCTGTGCACATGAGTGCTTATGCCGGCTGCAGTGTATACCTGCACCATTGCAGCTATGCTGCTGATGGGTTCTCCTGTCGACTTAATTACTCCACCTCCATGAGAGGCAGTAGCTATGTCGGCGAGAGAAGCTCTCTGGCCAACATAGCGCTGTCCACACCAGTGCTTAGGTCGGTGTAACTTATGTCACTCAGGGGTGTGGATTATTCACATCTCTGACGTTATTGATATAATCTGGGACCATATAGATCATTGTTGCAAACAAGGTCCTGTAGTGGCACCCAAATCTTGTATAAAGGGGGTCAAATGGGGTGTCTTAGACAAGGTTATGGTTTACTGGTTATGATTATGCTGTCTATATGTGTGTATCAATTTTGTGGTCGAAGTTATGAATATTGGCTCTATACTGTCTGTATTTCAAACTTATGCTATGCTGCTGGGTGACATCCCAGACAAGCTGATGTTAGCTCTGCCTAGCCTGCTTGATGGCCCATTAAGGACCATCAGCTATACAATGGACCCATTGAGAGAAGGCAAATATGCCTTGAGACTCAGCAAAGTATGCAGGGACTGGCCCATGTGACTCCAGACTCCATTTTGCTGTAATTTTCCACAGTAAGGACAAAGAGGTGTTCTTACACCCGGAAAAGACTATATAAGGTTGATACCTCATCTCCATCTTGTCTTCAATCCTGCTTCTTACCTCTGGAGGGACTTTGCTACAAACTGAAGCTCTGAACAAAGGACTGAATGACCCATCCCAGCTGGGGATGTTCCAGAGACTTGATTTGAACCTGCAGTTTATTCTATCGCTGCTGCAAGCCTGAACCAAGAACTTTGCTATTACTGTATGTAATTGATTCCATTTAACCAATTCTAACTCTCATCTCTGTCTTTTTCCTTTTATGCATAAACCTTTAGATTTTAGATTCTAAAGGATTGGCAACAGTGTGATTTGTGGGAAAGATCTGAGTTGTATATTGACCTGGGTCTGGGGCTTGGTCCTTTGGGATCGAGAGAACCTTTTTTGTGTATATTGGGATATTGGTTTTCATAACCATTTGTCCCCATAACAAGTGGCACTGGTGGTGATACTGGGAAACTGGAGTGTCTAAGGGAATTGTTTGTATGACTTGTGGTTAGCCAGTGGGGTGAAACCAAAGTCCTCTTTGTCTGGCTGGTTTGGTTTGCCTTAGAGATGGAGAAACCCCAGCCTTGGGCTGTAACTGCCCTGTTTTAGCAATTTGTCCTGAATTGGCACTCTCAGTTGGGTCTCGCCAGAACCGCATCGTCACAACATCCCATAGTGACGTAAATTATACCGAAGCAAGTGGTGGTGTAGACAAGCCCTGAGTTAGTTTCCCAGACCCGAAGAGCTCTGTGTAAGCTCTAAAGCTTGTCTCTCACCAACAGAAGTTGATTCAATAGAAGAGATTCTCTCACCCTCCTTGTCTCTTTCTTATGTAGCGCTTTTCATCAGTAGATTCACAATCTTGTAATGCATTTATCCTGTGTTAGGGAAGCAGTGTCATTCCCAATTTAGAGATGGGAAACCGAAGCCCAGAGAGGCTAAGTGACTTGCCCAAGGTCATGTAGGAAGTCCATGGCGGAACAGGAAGCTGAACCTGGGTTTTCCCACATCCTAAACCAGCGCCATAACCATTGGCCCATCTTTCCCTTCTTACGTAAGAGCTGACGACAAAACAGCTATGGCAGGACCTTCCTAACAACTGGCAAACCAGCCAGCAGTTATTGAATAAACCAAATAAAGCAAGGACAATGAATCAGGCTGGTTTATTTTTTGACAGCTGCAATTCAGTTGGCCTGTGTGTTCGTAGGGTGTGTGAGATCAGAGCCTCAATCTTGATCTGGGTGCTGTAAAGTTTTATGCTAGAGCGCACCATGCGCTAATACTCCATTCTGGGAAGTTAAACAAGAGTGAGAATAATTTGAGCCCTCACTACCGCACTCTTAGAACTGAGTGGTGGGGAGATGCCCTCGGTCTGCTTAAGTGAGCAGAAGGGCCAGTTTCTATGGTATTTGGGTCCTAACTCCACATGTGCTGAGCACCCACAAATGGATTTGCAGGAGCTCAACTTCTTTGAAAATCAAAGTTATGTCTGTACAACTGGCTTCCTGAAGCTCCTGGCAGAAGGCAGTCTCTTCTACCCCCCAAAGTAGCAGAAGCTTGTCAGGCATTTTGATTTGGGGTACGCTTTGTTTTTTAAAAAGAATTCCAGCTCCTGATATCTCTTCCCTAAACCTTACCCCCACCCCCAAATTTAAATAAATCTAACCAAACTAACATGGTGTGTATGTAGGTTGACCAGATCACCACACTAAAATATCAGGACACATTGGGGTGCCATCAGCTGCTCCGCCCCCATTCTGCCCAAGGTCCCATCCCCTCCCCGCTTGCCCCCCCATGCCCTTCCTCATCCCTCCGCCCCGTCCGTCGCTGGCTTGCTGTGTCCCTCCTCAGTCCCCCACCCACTGCTCGCCTCCTCACCCCACAGCCCGCTCGCTCGCTCACCTCTTCACCCCCCCTGAACGCCACTCACCCCTACAGCGTCAACTTTCCTCTGCTGGGTGGGTGCTCGCCCACCCCCTGCCTCTGTACTGCCCTTGCCCCACCCCCATTCCACCCTCTTCCCCCAAGTCCCCGCCCCTGCCCTGCCTCTTCTCTATCTCCTCACCTGAGCTTGCCACGTCCCCACTCCTCCCCCCCTCCCTCCTGGAAAGCGCTAAGCGCCGCCAAACAGCTGTTAGCGGGAAGCGCTGGAGGGGGGGAGGAGCGGGGTTGCGATGCGCTGGGAGGAGGGGGAGAGAAGGAGGCGAGGAGGGGGGAGCTTGGTTGCAATTTTTCCCCGTGGCTACTCCAGCCCAGAAGCACCCACAGGGTCAGCACCTCCCTCCCGCTCACCTCCTTACCCGAATATCAGGACAAATGGCGTCCTGATCGTACATTGATCTGGACATGGGACAAAGGGTTAAATATTGGGACAGTCCCGATTTTATCAGGACATCTGGTCACCCTATGTGTGTAAACCTTCACTCTGCTTGTGTGTTATCCCTTTCTCCTACTCCATCTGTCTAGTCTATTTAGGTTACATGCTCTTTGGGCCAGTGACTGTCTATCACTGCTTGTGCAGTGCCTAGCCCAATCTTGTTTGGCATTAACATAATAAACAATGATAAATAGTGCATAGTGATCACACTTGCCAGTGGGTGGGACTTTATCTGTGTAGTCCTGCCCTGGTCTTATTGGGACTAACCATAGGCATCATGTGAATGTAATTTATAATCCTTCAGAAAGTACTGTGTTCCAGGTGACGAGATTGGTTGTGTTTCCTTGTTTCAGTTTTGTGGGGTTTTCTTTTTCTAGGAGTGTGAGACCTCAATTGGCAGCTATGTGCGTTGTCATGACTAGGCTGTAGCAATGTTACCTTCACTCATACTAAGTAGTGTGCGGACTTAGCTAATATGCTGGCTATGCACTCCATGAGCATGTTTGTGTTGACTTTTGTTACCTAATACTCCCTTGTGGTGGTTGGAGATGATAGTCAGTATGGGGGTGAATCATAAAACTTTCCATCTACCTTAATGACTCAAATTACAGAAGGGCTGCAGTGAGCTCTAGGACAGTGGTTCTCAACCTTTTGCGGACCCTTAAAAATGTTAAATGGCGGTGTGAACCCTTTTGGACATCTATTGTCTGTATATAGAGTCACATTCTGTTCAGTTTTCAGTCTGTCTTTTATGGATCCCTTAGTCATAGTCTGCGGACCGCCAGTGGCTGAGAACCTCGGATAAGGAGAGCAAGTCACAACGTCTGCGGGCCTGATTCTGAGTCACAGCAATAGTCTCTTTGGCCTCGGAGAAGTTGTTATTGATTTGATCACAGCCAGCTTCCTACATCATTCAAACAAACTCTCCCCGGCTAAGCAAACTCGGAGGGCAGGATGTCTCCCAAACCCCTTCTTGGAGCAGATTACGATGTTGATGACACGGGGCACAATGCTCATGAATCAAACATGCCTCAGACTATTTTGTGTTTTTTCTCTTGAATTGTTGTTCACTTCTTGTAAAGCTTTACCCATGTTTGTGGAGTACCAGAATAGAAATGGAATACCAGCCCTGAAGGGCTTTCCATTTACATTAATGGAGAGGAGACAACGTCACAGATGGGACAGGGTTATTGGAGGCTAATAAGATTGTGGTTATTAGGAAAACTTGGCGGGGAGGGGGGTGTCTTAAGTAACATAGAAGGCATCTGTCTGTTTCTAAACATGTGTTTAAGGAAATTGTAATCGGAGATTCCATGGAGGTATTGGCGACTCATGGAAAACTAGAGTTCTTAAATTAGGAAGTTTTTTCAGTCCGTGGTTCTCTTGTCGTCATTTATTAGGGCAGTGATACTGCAGCTGAGACGCGTGTGCCACAAGTGACTCTTTTTAATATGTCTCCTTTGCAGCACATGATATTAAAACACTGATTTAATTTATTAACCAATCAAGATGCTTTTACTATTTTAACCAATTGTAGTTGATAAAATAATACTTGGTCAGTCATTTTGCTGTAAGAATAGTTACACACATACGCACGCGCACACACACACACACCCCTTGTTTGTGTATATAAATAACTAAATATTTCCCCAGTCATACTATTACAATATGAATCTATAGCACTAGAGTAAATGAGACTCTGAATTCACACTCCTTGCATCTGAAGAAGTGAGGTTCTTACCCACGAAAGCTTATGCTCCCAGTACTTCTGTTAGTCTCAAAGGTGCCACAGGACCCTCTGTTGCTTTTTACAGATTCAGACTAACACGGCTACCCCTCTGATACAATTCACACTCCTGTGGCTCTTTTGGATAACGTAGGTCGCTAATTCAGCTCCTGAACCACTGGGGTCTGAGCATCCCGGCATTATTTCACCGCTCATCCACTCCTGCTGCTCTTTCCATGTATTGAACACCACAGTCTTCCACTGAGCTGTGTTCCTGGCTGCCATGGACATAATCGTGCAATTGCACCTCTGAGACGTGAAGATTCCAGCCGAGCCATAGCAGGGTGAGGGATCCCTGCGCTTAGAAGACGTTATATTGCCTCAGAGGCTTTAAGTCACTTGACAGATTACCGCCTCTGTCAAGCTTCGGGTGTCGTCAGAGGGCTGGACGGGTGTTGGGGCCTCTGGGCACAAGTGCCCCAGTTTGCATTGGAGCGCCCCGTGTGCTAGCTCTGCACAGACCCATCAGGAGCTTTGAAGAATTTACAATCTAAGGTTAAACTGTTGGGTTTAGAAGAATTGACTAGTAGGAAGGTGTCCCGGTTTTGGCTGATATTGAGGAGATTTCTCTGTGTATTGCAATGAGACACAATCTCCCTCATGTAAATAGCTCTCGTGCTTCAGTAAATTGCAGTGACTGTTTCTTCTCACCCCCTCTCTCCTATACAGCAGAGCCAGGGCAGATTTGAACCCCAAAGCTGAATGCTTTGGACACACACGAACATGTGAAATCACAGCTGCGATGGAAGCTGCCTTGCAACCTTTCCTCAAGTGGGTGCTGCTGTCCTCTGGCTCAGCCGGTGCTCCCGAGTTTTCACTGTCTTCTCCAGTTATCTTTTTCCTGTTCTCTGCCCAGATCTTGCTGATGACTATAGACAGGATCAACACTACCCAGCAGACTCCTGCCTCGCCCCAGCCACTCCATTCAACCACTCCTTCCTTTTTTCCATGCAGTAACTCCCTAACCTTTTCTCTGTTCTAACCCTTCAATCTGTCCCCTCAGGTCCAGTCCCTTCTCATCTCATTCCTTCTCTCAACCTCTGGGTCCTTTCTCCTAAACCCACTCACTCTCACACGTCTCTCTGTCTGCCCCTATTCCTGAAGGGAGACTTCCCTGACCCCACCTCCCCACAGGGCCTGCATATGCTCTCTGTTCTTGCTGACTCAGCTTCCTTCTCTCCTTCAGTTACTTCAGTCTGACTTCCGCCATCTTGGCACTGGTAAAACCAGTGACCTTGCCAAGGGCAATGACCAGCAATGCGTGACCAAAGCAAAGGGTCTCCTCAATCTCTCCTTTGGGGGGCCGCATGCCCTCTTCTAGCTCCATCTCTTTGGATGTACCTCAGAGTTCAGTCCTTGGTCCCCTGCTCATCAATCTGTGTTCTTTCCTTCAACAGCCTCATCATCTGTCTCCTTCTTAATTCTGCTTTATTTACTGCCCTGCCTCCTATGCTTGGAACAGCCTCCCTCTGGCCAGCCTCCAAGCATCTGCTGTCTTAGCATTCAGGTCATTCCATATTTGCCCAGCCTCCCATGGCCAATAGACCAAGGAGGTCTGCTGCTACCACCCTCCTTTCTCAGCCTCTGAATTATCTGCATTGTGCCTTTCTAACTTTGCCTGGGCACGTCCCTGGCCTGAGGCATTTAGACTCTTTTGTGAGGCACTGTGCATCCCTATGATGCCAATTTAGTTTAATATTAATGCTGGAGAGTTAATGAACAAACTTAACTCTTGCCTCATATTGGGCATCTCCACGACTAATGTATTCCCCTAGCTTTGGGAGGTACGGACAGACCTTCTTAGCCTCAGACTTCTGTTCCCTTTTATTAGAGTTGGAAAAGGGCAGAGAAGGGTAATAAAAATGATGAGGGGTGTGGAACAGCTTCCACATGAGGAGAGCTTGAGACTGGTCAGCTCAGAAACAACATGACTAAGGGGGGAGATGATAGAGGTCTCTAAAATCATGAACGCTGTGGAAAAACTGAGTAGAGAAGTGTTATTTAGCCCTTCACGTAACACAGGAACTAGGGATCACCTAATAAAATTAGTAGGCAGCAGGTTTAAGACAAAAGGAAGTGCCTCTTCACACAATGCAACATGTGGAATTTGTTGCCAGGGGATGTTCTGAAGGCCAAAAGTATAACTGCGTTCAAAGAAGTATTAGGTGAGTTCATGGAGGATAAGTCTGTCAGGGACCAACCTCGTGCTCTGGGTGTGCCTAAATCTCTGACTGCCAAGAGCTGGGACTGGACGACAGGATGAATCACTGGAAATAGTCCTGTTCTGTTTATTCCCTCTGGCACAGTCCACTATCAGAAGACAGGACACTGGGCTAGATGGACTACAGTACTTGTATGAGGTGAATTGAAAAATGCTATTTTGTTTATCATTTTTACAGTGGAAATATTTGTAATAAAAAATAATATAAAGTGAGCACTGTACACTTTATATTCTGTGTTGTAATTGGAATAGATATATTTGAAAATGTAGAAAAACATCAAATATTTAATTACTAAATTTCAATGTGTAGTCTATTGTTTAACAATGCAATTAATTGCGATTATTTTTTTTTAATCATGATTAATTTTTTTGAGTTAATTTCATGAGTTAACTGCGATTAATCGACAGCCCTAGTTCCCTCATCTGGAAGGCCTGATAAGGGCCTTTAGCTTCTGGAAGAGGAAACTTAAATCTAATGCAAGGAATTTTCATTCATTCTTTAAGCACAGGGGTTGGGGTTGGGGAGAAAAGGACACATGGTCTTGCTGATTCTTGTATTGCTCGTGTATGGGGTGAATGGGGTTTAATTCTGAAGATATTTTGTATGCTCCTGTTCCTCGTCCCAGCCCTCTGTCTTCTAAATAGCTGCTTCCTGGCTCCCCATGCTCCATACAGCTTGTGCTAACTACTCAAAGTCAGAGGAGTTTCTTTAATTCCACACGTGGCCACTTTTTATTCCAAATGCTGAACAGAGAAAGAGGACAGAGGCAGAATGTTTCCCTTCCTTTAACCACTATAGTATTTCCCCAGGACTTTGCTTTCAAGGCACAGGTGGTTGCATCTGCATGCTCTTTGGTGGTGATGTGGACATAAACTGAATGCGATGGGTGGCAGAAGCCAGACATCTTTGATTTGGCCTGCAGTCTCTAAAACACATGCTCTGAGGAATTCACCATCAACAGGTGCCAGCAGTGAATTTACAACTCTCAGCAAGTAGTTGGCCTGGTCTGAAAAACGTGTCCTGAATACATGCTCCCTAAGGTGAATGCATGACCAGGTAACACAGCTGGTGAAGTGTGTGTGAGAGAGAGAGGATGTGGCCGCAATTACTGGTGAGGGTATCTTTTGCCATGAGTTCGCTAGATGTCCATCACAGGTGGATCTGGCACTGTCGAGCTCATGGTGAACTCTGCTTTGCAAAGCTAGGCTGGATTTGGTGGAAAATCCAAATTGTACAGACTTCGACTGCCCCAAGAGATGCTGTAGTAGCTGGACGAGCAGTCTACTTCAGCAGTTCCTGGGCTTGATTCACCGCTGTTACTTCAGTAACTCCATGGAAATTGATGAAGTTACACCAGCGCAGAACTGGATTAATGTACTGGGGCCTGAGGCCCCTTGTTTGTAACTAGATTTCTAGCTTGTTGACTTCTGGACAATGGACCAACTGAAGGCTGCCTCCTACTTTGTTTGTTCCAGCTGAAGGCGTGGGGTTGGCTTCTGGAAATGCAATCTAATCAGTATTTTGACTGGAGCTGCCTTTGTGTTTTTAAGATGGCATGTTTGTGGCTGGGAGGAATTGGTGTGGCCACACGCATTAAATCTGAACGTCTGATCTGAAGCAGCGTTTGGCAGCTCTGTGTGGGTGTCCATGTGGGCTTACAAATCTCAGCCATGCAAGCGAGTCAGAGGAGGGAGGAACTGAGACTGCAGCCACAGGGAGGTTGCCAAAGGAGATACTAAATGACTTTCCAGCTTCTTTGTCAGTGTTCCGTATACGAGTTTGGTTGAGGCTACATAGCTACTTACCATCTGCCTTTCACAGTGAGGTCACAGATTGGAGTCCAGCCCATCAGCCATTGTTTGGCTAGTCCATGGCTAAAGTGAAACAAACTAGCTCTCAGTCCAGTTCTTAGTAGGACTTTTGGCTGCTAAGTGCTAAATCCCTCTGAAGATGAGACATGGGCATTTCCAGGCGGCCTTTGTAACACCTATGTACCTGTGAAAATCTGGGCCTGGAGCCTGGATTGTGCCTGCCCCCAAGAGGGAACCTCCCTGTTGTCTGAGGGCTTGGCCACACTTGCGAGTTAGAGCGCACAGGGCTGCTTTAATGCGCTCTAACTCATGACTTGTCCACACTGGCAAGGCACGTAGAGCGCTCTGACTCTGCGGCTACAGCGCTTCTGGTACTCCACCTCGGCAAGTGGAATAACGTTTGATGCGTCCCCGCTGGAGTGCCGCAGCGCCAGTGTGAACACCCTGGTCTGTCAATGCGCTCTGATCGGCCTCCAGAAGTGTCCCACAATGCCTGTTCTAGCCACTCTGGTCATCACTTTGAACTCTACTGCCCTGCCCTCAGGTGACCAACCATCAGACCTGCCCTTTAAATTCTCTGGGAGTTTTAAAAATCCCCTTCCTGTTTGCTCAGCCAGGTGTGAAGTGCTCTTAGCGCATCTTTCCAGGTGACCATGCCTCCACGTGCCAGGCGATCCCCCAGTATGGAGCAATGGCAAGGTGCTGGACCTTACCAGTGTTTTGGGGGAGGAAGCTGTCCAGTTGCAGCTGTGCTCCAGCGGTAGGAATTACGATACCTTCAGGCAGATATCAAGGGACATGATGGAAAGGGGCCATGATTGGGACACTCTGCAGTGCAGGGTTAAAGTGAAGGAGCTGCGGAATGCTACGGCAAAGCCCGGGAGGCAAACAGCTGCTCCGGTGCTGCCCCTGCGACCTGCCGTTTTTACAAAGAGCTGGATGCAATACTTGGGAGCGATCCCACCTCCACTCCGAGTCATAGGTGCAGACTCCATGGGTGCTCTGGGGCTGGAGCACCCATGGGGGAAAATTGGTGGGTGCAGAGCGCCCACTGGCAGCTCCCCGACATGCCCCCCTGCCCCAGCTCGCCTCCGCCTCCTCCCCTGAGCAGGCTGCCACGTCCTGCTTCTCCCCCTTACCTCCCAGCGCTTGTGCCGCAAAACAGCTGTTTCGCGCGGCAAGCCTGGGAGGGAGGGGGGAGAAGGAGGAACGCAGTGTGCTTGGGGAAGAGGTAGGGCCAGGGCAGGGATTTGGGGAGTGATCCAATAGGGGCAGGGAGGGAGGGGGTGGAGTTGGGGGCGGGGGGACACGAGCACCCACCGTGCTCCGAGTACCACCATGGACACTTCAGAGCCCAGTCCAACAAGGCAGGAGGTGGAGTAGGAGAAAAGCAGGAGTGAGGGTGCTGAGGAGGAGGAGGAGGGGGAGGGGGAAGACACCCTGGCATCCCTAGATGCATGCAGCCAGGAGGAAGATAGCCAGTCGCGGCGGCCAGTGCTTGGGGAAGTACAAACACCAGAGGAGGTTCCCGGTAAGTGGCTTTTATTTTGGGAAGGAAGTTATTCGATGGGGGCTCTTGGGGCGAGGAGGGTTAGGGCTGCATGCATGCCTAGATGCGGAATAGGGCATTGATGTGCTCTCTCACATCGTGGTAATTGGCCTCAGTGATCTCTTCAGAGGTCTCAGCCAGAACTTGGGCAATGCGCTTGTGCAGGTTTTGTGGGAGAGCCGTTGTGGTTCTTGTCCCAGTCAGGCAAACATGTCAGCACCACTGTGCTGTGCGGGGTGGGGGGACCATTGCTGCACACAAGGAAGCTGTCTATGGGCCAGGGCGGAAGCCGCATTGTAGTAGAAGACCTTCTCTTGCTTCCCTGGTCACCCTCAGCAGTGAGATATCTTCCAGGATGAAGTCCTGTGGAAAATGTTGGGACAGTGTTCAGTATAGGGGCCCCCTGCAGCTGTTGGCTCTCCCCAAGGCACAGAAACCCAGAGGACAGTACAGCCATGAAAGAATCAGTCCCCCTTGACCCTGTGCTTAATCACCATTTTGGGGCTCCCGGGGGTTATGTGCGGTCACTTGGGGACGGGCAAATTATGCTATTGCGTAGACTGTGCTTGCCCTCCTTAAGTACGGGGGAATCATTGTTCACACCAGACAGAGCAATGCTGCCTCAGTTAAGTGTTGCATTTTGCCTTTACAGATGCAACCGTGAGATCTCAGCCATCTGTGTTATCACCATCCGAGAGGCTGCAAAGAATCAGGAAGAGGCCACGTAGAAGCAAAGAGGACATGCTGCATGAAGTCATGCAGCACTCCCTTAATGAAAATCAAAAAATGCTGGAGTGACGGGAGAGTGAAAGGAGGGTCCGCCATCAGAATGTGGATCACTGGCACCAAAGCATGGAGTGGCTGATAAGCATCATGGAGCACCAAGTGGACTCGATCAAGGTGTTTGTAGCCATGCAAGTGGAGCACTACTGTGCCCGCCCACCCCCCCCGCAGCCCTTGTCCCAAAACTTTTTCCCTTGTGCTCCCATGTCACCTCCAACCCACTTTCCCCAACATCTGGGTTCTTATTGCCACCAGCTGCCTCCAACACCTGTAGCTTCACCACCCAGCCCTGAAAACTACGACCCTTACCCACTGCACTCAACTCCCATCCTGAAGTGCAGCACTCATTGCACAGCACTCCAAACAGGAAGGCTGAGTATGATAACAGGACATATGCAAATCTGTGATTGTACCGTTCCCCACCCCACTCCCTTGCCCTTTCTGTTTCCCAAGCAGTTGTTTCTTTTCAATAAATGGATTTTTTGCTTTGAAAACATTCTTTATTATTGCATAAAGTAAAAGATATCTTAGCCCAGGAAAGCAACGGGCGCTGCAAGTCAGTGCATCATACATAGCAAACACAGATTACTACTCACATTGGCACCACTGAACTTCACTCCCGTGCAGGGCACCAGACACTACTGGTGGCTTTCAGCCTCAAATTGCTCCCTCAAGGCATCCCTAATCCTTGCAGCCCCGCGGTGGGCTCCTCTAATAGCCCTGCTCTCTGGCTGTTCAAATTCAGCCTCCAGGTATTGAATCCCTGAGTTCCATTGCTGAGTGAATCTTTCACCCTTCCTTTCACAAATGTTATGGAGGGTCCAGCATGCGGATATAAGCGGGGGGATGCTGTTATCGGCCAGGTCCAGCTTCCCATACAGAGAGTGCTTTTAAATGGCCAAAGCACACTCCACAGTCATTCTGCACCGGCTCAGCCTGTTGTTGAACCGCTCCTTGCTGCTGTCGAGGCTTCTTGTGTAGGGTTTCATGAGCCACGGCATTAACGGGTAAGCGGGGTCTCCAAGGATCACAGTGGGCATTTTGACTTCCCCTACGGTGATCTTCTGGTCTGGGGGGAAAAAAGTCCCGGCTTGCAGCTTCCTGAACAGGCCAGTGTTCCGAAAGATGCATGTGTCATGCACCTTTCCGGGCCAGCCTGTGTTAATGTCAATGAAACATCCACGGTGATCCACAAGCACCTGGAGAATCATAGAGAAATAGCCCTTCCGATTAACGTACTTGGAGACTAGGTGGGCTGGTGCCAGAATTGGAATATGCGTCCCATCTGTTGCCCCTCCGCAGTTAGGGAAACCCATTTGTGCAAAGCCAGCCACACGTCATGCACGTTACCCAGAGTTTCAGTTCTTCTGAGCAGGATGTGATTAATGGCCCTGCAAACTTGCATCAACATGATTCCAACGGTTGACTTCCCCACTCCAAACTGTTTAGCGACCAGTCTGGAGTTGCCAGCTTCCAGATTGCAATAGCCACCCACTTCTCCACCGTCAGAGCAGCTCTCAATCTCGTGTCCTTGCGCCGCAGGGTGGAGGTGAGGTCATCACACAGTCCCATGAAAGTGGCTTTACTCATCCAAAAGTTCTGCAAGTCTGGGATGATGAGGAATGGCTGCAGGACTATGTGATCCCATCACTCAGTGCTTGTTTCCCGAGCCCAAAAGCGCCATTCCACAGTGGTGAGCATGTCCGTGAATGCCACAAGCAATCTCGTGTAGTATGCGTTACTCGAGTCGATATCATCGTTGGACTCCTCACCCTCACTCTTACTGTCACTTTGGATCTTAAGGAATAACTCGACTGCCAAATGTGACGAGCTGGTGAGACTTGTCCGCATATTGCTCAGCAGTTCGGGCTCCATTCCCACAGACCAAAAGGGAAGACAGAGTGCACACTATAAAAAAGTTGAAAGATGGCGCCAATTATGGATGGAAGCAGAGGGATTGCTGGGATGCGAACTGATGCATCATGGGGCATTGGGACAGGACACGGAATACCCGCTCCCCCACCTCCTTCCCACAAGCCACAGCGCCAGAATGGAAAGAGGTGCTCTGTGGGATAGCTGTCCACAATGCACTGCACCCAATGCCGATGCAAGGGCCGCAAATGTGGCCACGCCAGTGCACTTGCAGCTGTCAATGTGGACAGACTGCAGCACTTTCCCTACTGCGCTCTCCAAAGGCTGGTTTAACTCAAAGCGCTCTACATCGGCAAGTGTAGCCATGCCCTGAGGCAGCAAGGAGACGCAGTGCCCATGGCTCAAGGTCACCTGAATAATGAGACCCTCAGTCTGCAAGGCTGCCAACCAGAGCTCTTCCACCACCAAACTAGCTGTATTTTTCAATAGTACATAGATCCCTGTGCGATTGTGATGCTTTTCCTAGCACCTAACAGGACTGCAGCCCCTCGAGTAATCTAAAGAGCTCAGATGCGGGAATAGAGCTGCAGGGAAGCGCTAGAAGTGATGCACTGATGTGTGTCCAGAGCATTCTAGCCCAGGGTCACTTAATCAGGGGAGCTATACAACTTCCTGGGAAGAGTCATTGTCTCTTTCCACTCTCACTGTCAGACTTGCATATCTTCTAGAATATAGCTAGAAACGCTGCATCATACTCCCTCTGTAATGCGCTGCCGGCTATGTGTCCCCCATTGTGCTAGAAACACCAGCAGTTTCTAAACCAGCTCTTATTTTAGAGATCCTATTGAGTACATCTCCCCTCCCAGACTCCATGCCCTCCCTGCACCAGAGTGGGTGACACCAGGATGGATTTTTAAGGGGGCTGAATGAAAATAAAATGACTTTTTTTGGACCTGTCTGCCCAGCATGTCTGAGCTGTTCACCTCCTTGCTGTATGTAGGTCTTCTGTGTGGATAAGGGCTGGATCTCCACTAGTCTGCCTCCTTGCACTGCTCTCCTCTCTTCAAATCCTTCTCTTTGATTCTAACCTCCTGTTTGCTACTCCGGCTGACTTCTAGGTTGTCTGAAGCTTGCTTGTGGTTTAATTTTATACCAGTGAAACTCCTAGCAGAGGTGACTTGGCCATGGACTTTACACACAGGAGCTTTCTGTCTTTGGTCTAGATGGCTGAGCTTTATGGGAGTCCTAGGAGTATTGGAGTGGGGAGCAGCCAGCAGCTCTCCCTTTGGGGACTGATGCCTGCATTGTCCCTGACAGCTGTGCATGGCTGGCTGAGAACTGCTGCTCTCCAGAAGTCATGCACCTGGAAAACTAAACAGTCATTACCCAGTCAGCGCTGTTGATCAAGTGAAATGCGCTTGGATGTGCAGTTACCTGCTGTCTAGTTAATGAGTAACTCAATGTGAAATACCTGGAGGAAGGGCATGCTTAGTCTGCTGCTGTTCAGAGAGCTAGCCTTCAGCTCTGTGCTTCCTTGCTGGGGTGGCTAGCTGTGGGTTTGTGCATGCAGGTTAGATACGATAGATCAGGATCCTTCACTGCTCTGAATATGGAGGCAGATTTCCTGGCTTTGGAACTCAGCTGGAGGCCAGAGCCAGAGAGCCCAGACCACCTATAGCACTTGGTACCTAGGTGTGGCCATTGCATAGTATCTGTCAGGACCCTGGTCACTGGATATTGGCTGGAGATCCTGCCCATCTTGAAAGCACTTGGCAACTGCTCTGTTGCTCCCATATCTGTCAAGGGGCTCAGACTTGTAGGGCTTGTCTCTGCTGTCTTGTTAATGCCTCTGGAGTTGGCCTAGCTCCAATGAGAGCTCCAAAACACCACTGGAACTTCCAACCACTGTGCAGCATCAGAGGGGTAGCCGTGTTAGTCTGTAGCCACAAAAACAATGAGGAGTCTGGTGGCACCTTAAAGACTAACAGATTTATTTGGCAATAAGCTTTCGTGGATAAAAAACCGGCTGCATGCATCTGAAGAAGTGGGCTTTTACCCACGAAAGCTTATGCCTGAATAAATCTGTTAGTCTTTAAGGTGCCACCGGACTCCTCATTGTTACAGTCAGGGCCAGCGCAACCCACTAGGTAGGGTTACCATATTTAACAAATAAAAAAAGAGAACCCTCCACGGGGCCCTGGCCCCGCCCATTTCCCACCCCAGCCCCGCCCCAACTCCACACCTTCCCCGCCCTAACTCTGCCCCCTCCTCCCTCCCACTCCCAGCCACGCGAAAAGGGCTGCCCGAGTGCTACCGGCTTCGGGCAGCCCCCATACCTCCGGACCCTGCGCCGCCGGAGCCCGGGAGGGGAAGTGCCCGGCCGGCGGCTGGGGTCCGGAGGCAAGGGGGCTGCCTGAAGCCCATAGCACTCGGGCAGCTCGGCTCTTAAACAGAGCCAAAGAGTCAGGGGAGGAGCAGAGCAGCCGCGGGAGGGGAAGTAGCTCAGCTGGGGGGAGGAATAGCTCAGTGGTTTGAGCATTGGCCTGCTAAACCCAGAGTTGTGAGCCCAATCCTTGAGGGGGCCATTTAGGGATCTGGGGCAAAAATCTGTCTGGGGATTGGTCCTGTTTTGAGCAGGGGGTTGGACTAGATGACCTCCTGAGGTCCCTTCCAACCCTGATATTCTATGATTCTAAGTGCCCAGCCGGCATTTTCCCGGACATGTTCGGCTTTTTGGCAATTCCCCCCGAACGGGAGTTTGATTGCCGAAAAGCCGGACGTGTCCGGGAAAAACCAGACGTATGGTAACCCTACGTTAGGCGACCTGGGGGGGTGGCATTTCAGGGCGGCGCTCCTGGTTACAATGGTTGGATTACTGCAGAGTCTATTAGCATCACAGAACAGCTGAGTCCCCACTGCGTTACTAGCTCCAGTGTTGTCAGCACATGAGTGTCCACCTGGTCGGTCAGCTAGCTCCAGGTTAAAGCACCGTTTAACTCATGCTAAAGGATTCCATGTGTGGACAGGAGTCAGGGTATGGGGCCACGCTTGTTATAGCTGAAGGTAATATTACAGCTGTAGCAGCGTAAGCCGAAGAGGTGATGTTTGGTCTTGATGCTTCTGGTGGGGGACAGCAATCGCAGTGGGGACTTTTAAGCAGACACAAATCTGCTGGGAAGTGACCATCTGCCATCCGATGGCAATGCCTTTGGGCTGAGGTGCGCAAGTGGCCTGGAGGTGATGGCCTCTAAATCCCATTGCCTACCCCAAGCCATCCTGTTCCCAGAGGCAAACAAGCATGTGCAGGTAGTGCTACAGCGAACGACCTGATTGAGGTGTGCCTACAGAGGAGGTGATGATTATTGTTTACCGAGGTGCTAAACATACAGCTGGTTGGATCCTTTATATGAAAAAAAGTGTAGCTATCAACAGTCATCTGCAGATCTGAGAGAGGCTTTCAATTAGCTCTGGAGTACCTGCAGACGCTCACGTAGGAGGTGTCTGCCTCCACGAGTGGTATAATGCAGATCGCCACTGTTCTCCGTACTCTCCCCATGCTTGATATTGAAAACTCCTTCAGCCCTGATGAAAACCTATTGTGGGGGTCAGGCTGTGTCAGAACAGTGACTGTGACCTTGTTTCTCATAGCCACTATGGTGCAGGCAGGGCCATTCCTTGGTCTGCCCTCGCTCAGAGAAGCACTAGTACGTTCCTCCATACTTGGGAGTGCGTTGGATCCTGGACATTTAGCCGCAGAGGGTTTTCTGAACCCCTGTTTGAACTCTTTCCCACAAAAGAGACCTTTGCTGCTTGCCATGATGCAGAGATGAGGTGATGTGGCTGGTCACCTATCAGAGCTGGGAACCTCGCCTTGTTCCAGAGTTCCTGTGACCGAGAAGGGTGTTGGCTAGCAAAGAAGGATGTCCAACCTGCTGAAGTGTCCCATGTTAGTGAGCGCTCCGGTGAGATCTCCTTCTATTGGATGGATCCTTTGCACTAGCCCAATAACTATAGGGCTTGTGATCCGTGTATGCCCATGGGATAATCCAGAGTCCATTGAGTTACAGTCTCTCACTGAGAAGAACACGGGAATAAAGGATGATGCATTATTACAGTCAGAGCTGGATGAATAATACAACAAAATTACTTGAACGCTCATTCACATTTTCAAGCACAGTTGCTTTGGCTGTTTGCTTTCTACAGACACTGGGATGAACAAGTTCACTGGGAATGCTGCCTGAAATGCCAAATTTTCACCAGTTAGTGTAATTCAGTCAACAAACAAACATACCACAGACCAATCAAAACAACCCATAAGTTAAAGCACAGAGCAAAGACTTCACAAGCAGCCCGTGGGCAGAGATTGGCATAAAACAACTGGAATACCTCAAAAAAAAAAAAAAAAAAAAAAAAAAAAAAAAAAAACCTTTGGAACTTCAGATCTGTTCGTAGGCCTGGAGGGAAGCTGTGGATAGAGTCTCAGTGCTGCAAAGTGTGTGCATACACTAGTAAAACGTGTGTGTCTGAGAGCAGGGGTAGAGGACATGATAGCAATCCCTCTGCACCAGGGTGCACGATGGTTTGCACCATTGAGTCTGGTGCAGCTGTAGCACTGGAGGAAAAACATTTAGACTTTCCTTAGTGTGGGTGAAGCCAAGGAAGCTGACTATGAAGTCTGAGTTGGGGATCTTCCCAGGGCATAACATCCACCTTAGTCTGAGACTGGAAACTTGCAATGTGGGGTCATGGACTCATGGGACTGACAGAAGGGTGAGAATCTTGGACCTTACATTATTCGTATTCAGATAGCACACATGCTGCCTTGCAGAAGAGATGGGGAGGAGGTACAGGATGGGGCATTGAGCAGAGATTGCTGGTAGAGGAACATCTGTAGGGTTTCGATAGATGGGTAGACACCCTGCATGGGAAGACAAACTGCAGCCTCTCTCTCGCGGGGCTGAGGAATATGAATTCATGAAGTGGGCTAGGTGTTTCTCCTTTGACGTCTTGATAACTCGTGCTGTGATAGCGCTGCCAGACGGTACCATGGTGTAAACATGCCCTCTGTGCAGTACATGCGATAAAAGAGGCTGCTAATGCGTCTCTCTAACCTTGGCACACGTGTGCCCTTCCAGCACTCTTTAACTTGCTTTCTAATGGTACCTCTTGTGTTTAAAGTTTCTGCTCGTAAAAGGGATGTTTTACTGAATGTTTCTAAACCAGGGCTGATGGGGTATTAAATTCCCACCACCCCCATCAAATCCAACATGCATATGGGTGTCATGCCACCCCTCCACTCTGCCCTCTCTTTCTGAGCAGGCAGGTGACCGTCAAACATCCTGTTTTCTGAGCATTGCTGAGAGCAGCAGCCTGTATGTTCCATCTCCAGCCAGCAGGAACAACACGGAGCATCTGAATCATGGGCAGCGGGTATTGCAGGCCAGGGGAGGCTGAGCCTTCCCAAACAGCCCTGCTTGGCCCTGCCCATCCTCCACCCCCAGAGCCTCTCCTGCTTCCTGCTAGTGCTCTTCCCTCATGGCCGGCTTGTGGCCCAGGACTCCCAGGGCTGGGAGGTGCTGGGGCCGCACTGCCTGCCTGGCGCTCCAGGGCTGTGCCACCCACCCAGTACTCTGGGTCTGGGGGTACTGGGAGCTGCGCTGCCTGCCTGGCCAGCACTCCGGGCCTGGAGGCGCTGGGGTGGTGGGGCCGGCAGCTGCGGTTGGGGGGCTCTGGGTTACGGCGGGGAAGGGGCAGGGCAGGGCAGGGGCTAGTCTCCCTGAGCCGGCAGTTCATGCACCGCCCATGATCTGCATTTATAATACTTGGCCTTGGGGGGGGTTGTAATGTTGTCACAGGAGTTCAGGAGTGGTGGGCCCTCTAACTTGGGGGGGGTAGTGTACAGTGTTTGATAAGTGTCTTTTTCTCTTTAAATAGTGGCAGTGGAGCTAGTTCAGACTGATGCCTGCCTGGTTTCCAGCCTGGGGGCAGGTGATTTACTGCAGCTGGGAGCAGGTGGGGAGGGGATTGGGAGTGTCCAGCATCCTGCTCCATAAATTGCCAAGTAGAACAAAAGCACGATTTGCACACTCTTCCCCCTCTCAACCCTTTCCGAAATTGTGAGCAAGAGTTTAGTTGGAGGCTTTCTTCCAAGTGGAAGCATTGGCTTCTGCAGTTAAATGTTTCTTGCTCCTAGCTATGCTTGGCTACAAAGAGGCCTTTCTGGCATTAATGCTTAATGGGTGGGGTGGGAACACTATCGTGTAGATTGTCTGTCAATGTTTACTTTAACCACCATGTCCTCTAACTGAGCTGGTGGGGTTTAAATAACAGGGCAACTCTCTGGCATCCTCTGTCAGTTTCTCTGGAGTAGTGCTCCTACCATTGGGCCAGTAGCAATGGTGGGAAACTTTAGGAGAAAGGACAGTGAATGTAGGAGGAATTAAATCCTTTAGGTTTAATCAGGTGCAAGGCCTCTCCGCCTTCTCCCTTGTGGAGAATCTTGTAATGGATCTATTCTAGAGCATGACAAAGGTAATGTTTGTTAAACTAATCATACCTCCATTAGGTCTGTACTAGGAGCTGGACTTTCTCCTTTCATAAATTTATTATATAAACCAATGGAAGAAAGAGGAAGTTGATAGTAATGAATATAAATTTAAAAGCTAGGAATTGTAGACTATTGATAAGGGAAGCAAAGGGACACAAGGAGAAATCTATTGCCTGCAGAGTTAAGGATAATGCGGAGGTTTTTCAAGTATATTTAAGAACAAAAATAATCCTAACAATGGTATTGGTATATTACTAGATGGAAATGGAGGAATTATCAATAATACAGAGAAGGGAACAATGTTCAATAAATATTTCTATTTTGTATTTGGGAAATAAACAGATGATGTCATACTATATGCTAATACTCTCCATTCCACTAGTATCTCAGGAGGATGTTAAACAGCAGCTACTAAGGCTAGACACTTTTAAATCAGCAGACACAGAAAACTTGCATCCAGGAGTTTTGAAAGAGCTAGCTGAGGAGCTCACTAGACCATTGATATTCATTTCCCCCCCTCTCCCTCCCCCCAAAAATTCTTGAAAACTGGGAATTTCCAAAAGAGTGGAAGAAAACTATTGTGCTAATATTTAAAAAGGATAAACAGGATTACCAGAGTAATTATAGGCCTGTCAGTCTGACACCAATCCCAGACAACATAATGGAGCAACTGATATGGGACTTGATGAATCAAGATTTAAAGGAGGGTAATATAATTAATGCCAATCAACATAAATAGATTAAAAGCTGGTGAACTGAGAGGTCTCAAAATGTAACTTTAAACAAGGAGTCATCATCAAAGAGGTGTGTTTCGAGTGAGGTCCTGCGGGGATCAGTTCTCAGCCCTATACTGTTAAAGCTAATTAATAAAAGTTGTTAATCTTCACTGATAAAGTTTGCAGATGACCCCAAAATTGAGGGAGTGGTAAATAATGAAAAGGACAAATCACTGAGAGAGAGCGATCTAGATTGCTTGGTAAACTGGGTACAAGCAAACAATATGCATGTTAATGCTGCTAAATGTAAACGTATACATCTAGGAATGAAGAATGTAGGCCATACATTCAGGATGTGGGGGACTCTATCCTGGGAAGCAGTGACTCTGAAAAAGATTTGGGGGGTCATGGTGGATGATCAGCTGAACATAAACTTCCAGTGTGATACTGTGGCCAAAAGCACTAATACAATCCTGGGATACATACCCAGGGGAATGTTGAGTAGGAGTAAAGAGGTTATTTTAGCTCTGTATTTGGCATAGGTGAAACCACTGCTGAATACTGCATCCAGTTGTGGTGTCTACCATTGAGGAAGGATGTTGATAAATTGGAGAGGGTCCAGAGAAGAGCCACCAGAACGATTAAAGGGTTAGAAAACCTGCAGGATAGCAGTAGACTCTAATAATTCAATCTATTTAGCTTAACAAAGAGAAGGTTATAAGGGGTGACTTAATTATAGTCCTATTAATACCTACCCAGGGAACAAATATTTAATAATGGGGTCTTCAGTCTAGCAGAGAAAGGTATAATGTGTCCAATGGCTGGAAGCTGAAGCAAATTCAGACTGAAAATAAAGAAGTAATTTGTAACAGTGAGAGTAATTAACCATTGGCACAATCTACCAAGGGTCATGGTGGATTGTCCATTGCTGACCATTTTTAAATCAAGATGGGATGTTTTCTAGAAGCTCTGCTCTAAGAATTACTTTGGGGCATTTCTCTGGCCTGTGCTATAGAATCATAGAATATCAGAGTTGGAAGGGACCTCAAGAGGTCATCTAGTCCAACCCCCTGCTCAAAGCAGGACCAATTCCCAGCTAAATCATCCCAGCCAGGGCTTTGTCAAGCCGGGCCTTAAAAACCTCCAAGGAAGGAGACTCCACCACCTCCCTAGGTAACGCATTCCAGTGTTTCACCACCCTCCTAGTGAAATAGTTTTTCCTGATATCCAACCTGGACCTCCCCCACTGCAACTTGAGACCATTGCTCCTTGTTCTGTCATCTGCCACCACTGAGAACAGCCGAGCTCCATCCTCTTTGGAACCCCCCTTCAGGTAGTTGAAGGCTGCTATCAAATCCCCCCTCATTCTTCTCTTCTGGAGACTAAACAATCCCAGTTCTCTCAGCCTCTCCTCATAAGTCATGTGCTCCAGACCCCTAATCATTTTTGTTGCCCTCCGCTGGACTCTTTCCAATTTTTCCACATCCTTCTTGTAGTGTGGGGCCCAAAACTGGACACAGTATTCCAGATGAGGCCTCACCAATGTCGAATAAAGGGGAACGATCACGTTCCTCGATCTGCTGGCAATGCCCCTACTTATACAGCCCAAAATGCCGTTAGCCTTCTTGGCAACAAGAGCACACTGTTGACTCATATCCAGCTTCTCGTCCACTGTGACCCCTAGGTCCTTTTCAGCAGAACTGCTACCTAGCCATTCGGTCCCTAGTCTGTAGCAGTGCATGGGATTCTTCCGTCCTAAGTGCAGGACTCTGCACTTGTCCTTGTTGAACCTCATCAGGTTTTTTTCGGCCCAATCCTCTAATTTGTCTAGGTCCCTCTGTATCCGATCCCTACCCTCTAGTGTATCTACCACGCCTCCTAGTTTAGTGTCATCTGCAAACTTGCTGAGAGTGCAGTCCACACCATCCTCCAGATCATTAATAAAGATATTAAACAAAACCGGCCCCAGGACCGACCCTTGGGGCACTCCACTTGAAACCGGCTGCCAACTAGACATGGAGCCATTGATCACTACCCGTTGAGCCCGACGATCTAGCCAGCTTTCTATCCACCTTACAGTCCATTCATCCAGCCCATACTTCTTTAACTTGGCGGCAAGAATACTGTGGGAGACCGTATCAAAAGCTTTGCTAAAGTCAAGGAATAACACATCCACTGCTTTCCCCTCATCCACAGAGCCAGTTATCTCATCATAGAAGGCAATTAGGTTAGTCAGGCACGACTTCCCCTTCGTGAATCCATGCTGACTGTTCCTGATCACTTTCCTCTCCTCTAAATGTTTCATAATTGATTCCTTGAGGACCTGCTCCATAATTTTTCCAGGGACTGAGGTGAGGCTGACTGGCCTGTAGTTCCCCGGATCCTCCTTCTTCCCTTTTTTAAAGATGGGCACTACATTAGCCTTTTTCCAGTCATCTGGGACCTCCCCCGATCGCCATGAGTTTTCAAAAATAATGGCTAATGGCTCTGCAATCTCACCCGCCAACTCCTTTAGCACCCTCGGATGCAGCGCATCCGGCCCCATGGACTTGTGCACGTCCAGTTTTTCTAAATAGTCCCGAACCACTTCTTTCTCCACAGAGGGCTGGTCACCTTCTCCCCATGCTGTACTGCCCAGTGCAGCAATCTGGGAGCTGACCTTGTGCGTGAAGACAGAGGCAAAAAAATCATTGAGTACATTAGCTTTTTCCACATCGTCGGTCACTAGGTTGCCTCCCTCATTCAGTAAGGGGCCCACACTTTCCTTGATTTTCTTCTTGTTGCTAACATATCTGAAGAAACCCTTCTTGTTACTCTTAACATCTCTTGCTAACTGCAACTCCAAGTGTGATTTGGCCTTCCTGATTTCACTCCTGCACGCCTGAGCAATATTTTTATACTCCTCCCTGGTCATTTGTCCAATCTTCCACTTCTTATAAGCCTCTTTTTTGCATTTAAGATCAGCAAGGATTTCACTGTTTAGCCAAGTTGGTCGCCTGCCATATTTACTATTCTTTCTACACATCGGGATGGTTTGTTCCTGCAACCTCAATAAGGATTCTTTAAAATACAGCCAGCTCTCCTGGACCCCTTTGCCCTTCATGTTATTCTCCCAGGGGATCCTGCCCATCTGTTCCCTGAGGGAGTCAAAGTCTGCTTTTCTGAAGTCCAGGGTCCATATTCTGCTGCTCTCCTTTCTTCCTTGTGTCAGGATCCTGAACTCGACCATCTCATGGTCACTGCCTCCCAGGTTCCCATCCACTTTTGCTTCCCCTACTAGTTCTTCCCTGTTTGTGAGCAGCAGGTCAAGAAAAGCTTTGCCCCTAGTTGGTTCCTCCAGCACTTGCACCAGGAAATTGTCCCCTACGCTTTCCAAAAATTTCCTGGATTGCCTGTGCACCGCTGTATTGCTCTCCCAGCAGATATCAGGGTGATTAAAGTCTCCCATGAGAACCAGGGCCTGTGATCTAGCAACTTCTGCTAGTTGCCAGAAGAAAGCCTCGTCCACCTCATCCCCCTGGTCTGGTGGTCTATAGCAGACTCCAACCACGACATCACCCTTGTTGCTCACACTTCTCAACTTTATCCAGAGACTCTCAGGTTTTTCTGCAGTATCATACCGGAGCTCTGAGCAGTCATACTCCTCTCTTACATACAACGTAACTCCCCCACCTTTTCTGCCCTGCCTGTCCTTCCTGAACAGTTTATATCCATCCATGACAGTACTCCAGTCATGTGAGTTATCCCACCAAGTTTCTGTTATTCCAATCACATCATAGTTCCCTGACTGTGCCAGGACTTCCAGTTCTCCCTGCTTGTTTCCCAGGCTTCTTGCATTTGTGTATAGGCACTTAAGATAACTCAATGATCGTCCCTCTTTCTCAGCATGAGACAGGAGTCCTCCCCTCTTGCGCTCTCCTGCTTGTGCTTCCTCCCAGGATCCCATTTCCCCACTTACCTCAGGGCTTTGGTCTCCTTCCCCCGGTGAACCTAGTTTAAAGCCCTCCTCACTAGGTTAGCCAGCCTGCTGGCGAAGATGCTCTTCCCTTTCTTCGTTAGGTGGAGCCCGTCTCTGCCTAGCACTCCTTCTTCTTGGAACACCATCCCATGGTCGAAGAATCCAAAGCCTTCTCTCCGACACCACCTGCGTAGCCATTCGTTGACTTCCACGATTCGACGGTCTCTACCCCGGCCTTTTCCTTGCACAGGGAGGATGGACAAGAACACCACTTGCGCCTCAAACTCCTTTATCCTTCTTCCCAGAGCCACGTAGTCTGCAGTGATCCGCTCAAGGTCATTCTTGGCAGTATCATTGGTGCCCACGTGGAGAAGCAGGAAGGGGTAGCGATCCGAGGGCTTGATGAGTCTCGGCAGTCTCTCCGTCACATCGTCTATCCTAGCTCCTGGCAAGCAGCAGACCTCTCGGTTTTCCCGGTCAGGGCGGCAGATAGATGACTCAGTCCCCCTGAGGAGGGAGTCCCCGACCACCACCACCCTCCTCCTCCTCTTGGGAGTGGTGGTCATGGAACCCCCATCCCTAGGACAGTGCATCTTTTGCCTTCCAATCGGTGGAGTCTCCTTCTGCTCCCTTCCCTCAGATGGGCCATCTAGTCCACTCTCCGCATTAGCACCTGTAGAGAGAACATGGAAACGATTGCTCACCTGTATCTCCATTGCTGGTGCATGGACGCTCCTCTTTCTCCTTCTGGAGGTCACATGCTGCCAAACCTCCTCACAATCCTTCTGTCCCTGCTGCGCCTGCTCTGAATCTTCAGAACATTGTGGCCGTAGAAGCATCTCCTGACGTCTGTCCAGGAAATCTTCATTTTCCCTTATGCAACGCAGAGTCGATACTTGTTTCTCCAGCCCTCGAACCTTTTCCTCCAATATGGAGACCAGCTTGCACTTTGTACAGACAAAGTCGCTTCTGTCCTGCGGAAGAAAGACAAACATGGCACAACCTGTGCAGGTTACAACAGCTGATCGCTCACCTTCCATATCACCTTCCTCTTAGGAGCTTCCTCAACTGTTGCAGGAACTACTCGGAGAAACCTGCAGATGAAAGCCTCAGTGTGCTCTCCCCACGCGAACTCCCAGGCAAACTCCCGCTGTTAGCCTCTGCTGTTCGCCGCTCAGCTGGTTCACTGCTGACTGCCCTTATATACCAGTCAGGCCCACTCAAGGCCCAGCTGGAACAAAGCACTCCCAATTCACACTTTTCAAACAAACAAGCAAGCAATCAAGCACACGGTCAAACTGACCAACTGTCCCAGCAGCAGACACTCAGATACTCACCAACACAGCCCCCCTAATGCAGCACTTAGCGTACCTCCTCTCGGACAGCTCCCAGGCAAACTCCCGCTGTTAGCCTCTGCTGTTCGCCGCCTTACATGATTGTGAGGGGTTAGAGGTGTTTTGCCATTTGTCATGCACCAAAGAACAAAGATTCTAGACTTCTTTGACAGCATAAAACTAGTGCTTCCCTGATACAAACAAAATCTGCTGTGAGAACTTAGTAAAAATCCTGACTAGCCACTTAATATGTGGGTTAGCCATACACCTCAGGGTTTATTGCTGACAGACTAAATTCATGTGATCTCTTGTGGATTTAATCATTTCTTGTTCTTGTCTCTAGAGCCTTCTTGAGACAGAGAAACCAGTAAATTCCACAGCTCGGACAACAAACCATAGGATGGATCCTAGGTGTAAAACAGTAGATCCAGATAAGGTAAGGAGCTGGTTGTATAGTATTTGCAGAAGCATGTTGGCTTCTCAAACACCGTTACTTTGCCTAAGCAACACCTCAACCAAAACACTATAAAACCAAACCTCCCCTCCCTCCCTCCCTCCCTCTTGCTCTGGAGCAGAGCTCAGACTCCGATCTGCCCTTGGCCATTTCCCGTGTGGAGGGACAGCTACATGGGAACAGACTTCACGTTTGGAGTGGAGGTGTGTCCAGAGTTGCTCTGACGCATGGAACTGTCCACTGCCTAGGTCAGTGGCTCTCAACCTTTCCAGACTACTGTACCCCTTTCAGGAGTCTGATTTGTCTTGCGTACCCCCAAGTTACACCTCACTTAAAAACTACTTGCTTACAAAATCAGACCTAAACATACAAAAGTGTCGTAGCACACTAGTACTGACAAATTGCTTATTCCCATTTTACCATATAATTCTAAAATAACTATTGTACTTACATTTCAGTGTATAGTCTATACAACAGTATAAATAAGTCATTGTCTGTATGAAATTTTAGTTTGTACTGACTTTGCTAGTGCTTTTTATGTAGCCTGTTGTAAAACCAGGCAAATATCCAGATGAGTTGATGTACCCAGCTGGATGACCTCTGCGTATCCCCAGGGGTACACGTACCCCTGGTGGAGAACAATTGCCTGAGGTCATACGTGTTAGGCAACGCAGGCTCATTTGCATCACGTTGAACGCCCACCATAGTCATTATAGAACTTACCAGATCAGCTCAACCCTCAGGCATTAAGCACCACACCCTGGCAAACCCCTGCTCCCTGTGAAGGCCACTCCTTGCAGCACTATCGGATAAGGCAATAACAATAAAAGGAAGGGCTGAAGAGTGGTGAAGTGAATGATGATTCCAGTCCCCTCCTCCGTGGTCTTGCACAGTCACTCCCGGCCTTATCGGCGTTTCATAGCTGTTCCAACACTGTCATCCTTCAGCATGTACATAAAGAGAGTCAAAGTGCAATCTGACTGCTCTAAACTGAAAAGTGATTTAAAAACAACTCCTTTGCTCCGAGATGAAGGTGCTGAATTTATTCATAGGTGCTCCACTCTGCAAACTTGAGGCTCTGTGAAAATGAGGGTCACTAGCGTAAGGGTGTGAAATAGAACAGTGCTTTTCTGGAGAACATGCCCATGCCCAGGAGATCAAAGGTAGATAGGCAGGGCCAGCTCCAGGCACCAGCCCACCAAGCATGTGCTTGGGACGGCGCCTGGAGGGGGGCAGCGCGGCGGGGCCCCGGACAGGCTCTCCGCCCTCCTCCCGGCGCTCTGGCCGCCGGGGGCTCTCCACCCTCCTCCCAGCGCTCTGGCCGCCCGGGAGAGCAGAGAGCCCCGGCTGGGCTCGGTGCCCTCCCCTGCCGCGCTGATTGGGGAGGGGGAGGGGGCGGCGGGTGGCTTTTTTGCCTAGGGCGGCAAAAAAGCCAGAGCCGGCCCTGTAGGTAGGGCTTTGCCTCCCTTGCCCCAAACGGTGTGGAAATGAAAAGCGAAGGTTCCCCTAATACTCAAAGCTGTGTCCGCATCCAATGAGAGTGACCTGGTGTGGAGGGCGGTGTCTAGATATGTTAAGTTCTGGGTAATCTACCTTGGCAGTTTGGCCACAAATCCAGCTGGGGAGACACAGGTACCATTTTGTACTGTACAGCCATGATTGGGCAGGCGCACACTTCTAACCAGAGAAATCAATATGACTGTCCAGCATTTAAGACCCTTGCAGATGCAGGGAGTCTCACTAGAGTGTGATTAAACTGGCTGCATAATAACTTGTCAAACATAGGTGTTGGGCAAGGTGCCCGCTGTGGTTGAGTGGGAGGACAGGGCATGCGTAGGGTGTAGTCCTTTCGGCAGTTGGCTAAAGGGTGTGTGTGTGTGTGTGTGTGTACTCATACAAACTGCTTGGTGTTTGAAGCTCAGCCTCTAGTTCTTTTGGAGAAAGAAAGGAGACGCGTTCTCTCTCTCCATGTCCAAGAGAACTAAAAATAGACCACAAAGAAATGGTATAACTGGCTTGAAAAAGTGTGCCAAGCCTTACAGAGCTGTGCTATATCAATGCAGAGTAGTTGTCTTGTGGTGTGAAGCCATGCAGTCCTGCAGTCAGTGCAGGTACTCTCGGGGAGCAGGCAGTAGGCACTTCATAACGAGCGGTGCCGCAGTTCAATGCATTGTTAGCTAGGTTACTGGACCCTATCCCTTCCTGAGCTATAAGCCCTGGAAATGGATTTCTCCAGTGGCTCGGGAAGTCTGAGTGCTCCAACTTTACAGAAAGGTTGGCAGTAAACAAGAAGCTGATACTGCTCTTGTTTGGAAAAGAACTGGCTGGATGACCCAAAAGCTCCTTTCCAGCACTCCCAGCTAAGAAACTCTTGGCTGCATCCTCCACCATAGGACGCAAGGGTTGTCCTAGGCAGGATCCTGCTACACAGACATCTCTCCAAAGCAGGCTCTCCCAGTGTGTCTGGAGCCAAAAGGGGTGAAAGGCTGATATGAGCCCACAGCCTGACATCCGAGATGCTGCTGCCCCAGATAGCTAGTGAGGTGTTCAGGCTCCTTAATGGATAAAGCCCCATTGTCCACACTCCCTTGTAGACTGGTAGCTGTGTTTTTAATGTGTCTGCGGGTATCCAGAATTGCACATATCCCAGTGAGTCCTCTCTAAACCAATATCTCTTTGCGCCCCCTGCAGAGAGCCGGGAGGCACCTGAGGCCTGGAAAATCAGTCTGGAACGTACTCGCATATTAACTGTTAGTGTAACTCCAGAATCCTGCCCGACCTGCCTCGTTTGTCTCCCCCCTTTACAAGGAGATGCTTGCTCTCCTCCTTTGAGCCTCCCTCACCGTTCCAGACTCCAGTTCCCTGTCATGTGGCCAGTCTCTTTCTCCTGCTCAGCCTGCCAACACGCAATGGTCTGTTTCCAGGTAGACACACGCCCTCACCATAACCAGGTCTGGGCAAGTAAATTTTGCTCGATATGCAGGTTACATCGCTCCGCGTCCCCTCATGACATATGGCTGTGAAGTGTCCTTATTAACAGAGCTGGGGGAGGACAGGGTTGTATCTCCGCCCTCACACAAACAGTTTGACCTCACTAGCTGTTAGAGCTCTGAACTGAGAGGGTAACGCAGCTTCCTGGAATGACTCCTTTGCAGCGATGAAGCAGATACGCTGTGAGGCAGGGTTATATACCTGACCGTGGTGGGAAACTCTAGAGGCCTGCAAGTGATTTGGATAGGAAGTGTTGGAAGTGCAAAGTCCAATCACGGTGTCTGGCTGTGTTTAAAAGCCAGCTGGGAGTGAATGACTGTGGAGAGGAAATTCCCCTCGCCAGGGAAGGACAGTGGTAAATGAGCAGCGTTCCCTTCTGCCACTTACGCTCGGACCACAAGCATGGCTGGGAGTGACACTGCAAACATGGAGCTGGTTCTGATTTGCCCGAAGCAGCCAGACTTAAAGCAGCTGATGTGAATTGGCCCTAGTCTGTGGCTACTGCTGGGGCCCATCCTGCGGGCAGAGCTAGCAGCCTTCCCTCTACCCACCCTGGGCCCATTCTCTACGTGGGATGCAATTCGTCCTCTCCTCTTCTGTGCCATTTCTGGCATAGCTCTGTACAACTTCTGACAACTCCTCCCCACCTTTCCCTAGGGAACTTCAGTCGGGAACACATTGCTGGCTGGGCCAGCTCTCTCCTTCCCTGGGACCTTCGGGGGAGAGGAGGGAATGGCTGAGGGGAAGCACTTAACCCACCCACACTGCCTGAAGCAAAGCAGCCTGAACAGTGTTAGAAATGTGGCTGAACCAGATTGCGGTTGCAAAGTGATTCTGGGGAGGAGTGGATGAGACAGTTAAACACTTCCTGCTGTAGTCACTGCTTTAAGCCCCAAGGAAACGTTGTTGGTCTGGAAGATGAAATGCCTGGGCATCTTAGCACTACCTGTCGCTCTGGAGAGTCCCCCCTCCCCAGTCTCCCCACCTCCCAGGAGTGGGGAGACTGCAGAGAGCAGCCAGGATGGGACAGAAAGGAGCAGGCCCAGCTCTTGTATTTCGTGAATGAAGTCATCTACGTTAGGGGGAAGGGTTTGATGACTTTTTGTTCTTAAAAGTTTTAAGTGTGAAAGATTATAAATGATGAAACCTCCCTTACCTAAATAAGGGCAGTATCGGCCAGGTGTGATCACGTCATGTATTAGCTGAGTTCTAATGTTCTGCCCAGTCTGGCCCGTTCTCCCCCGGGTCGGAGTGCCAGGGCCCTGACTGTGTAGACTGGTGTGCTGGCTGCTTTGCTGGTGATTGGTCCCTTCTGGCCTTGGAATCTTTGTGATGATCTACCCTGATCTCCTGTATAGCACAGGCCAGAGACCCACCCCAAAATCATTCCTAGTGCAGAGCTGGTAGAAAAACCTCCCATCTTGATTTAACAATTGTCAGTGATGAGAATCCACCATGACCCCCTGGTAAATTGTTCCAGTGGCTAATTGCTCTCCCTTAAAAATGTACACCTTGTTTCCAGTCTGAATTTGTCTAGCTTCCACTGCCAGCCATTGGATCCTGGGGCGGGGGGGAAATCAAAGCTCCGAGGGTTGAGCCTCACAGCCCAGCTCCACAGCTTGTACAGAGAAAGCAACCCACAGCTGGCCCAAACATGCCACTCACCATGTCCCACTGCTTCCAAGCACGGAGTCTGCAGCTTCTCCCTCAAACTCCACTGTTAGCTACCTTTGGTCATGGCTCCAGAAGGAAATGGTTCCATGGAAACCACTCTCTGGGGTGTGAACTTTCACAGCCTGATAGGAACAGAAACCACCTAAATATTGGGCTCGAGTGACTGGCCAGCCTCTGTCTCACTGCAGGCAAGGGAATGAGTGCATGACTGGAACTGCCTACTGCAATTGCATGACAGACGGCCTTGAGCAGAGACTGCTTGTGGCTGTAGTCGTAGGAAGTCCCCTGCAAGCTTCCCTGGCTCCCAGTATTCCAGCGGCTTGTATAATGGCAATAACACTTCCCTGTCTCTATTGGAAAGAGAGGAAGTGAGGCCTGCAAAGTTCTGGAAGGCAGGGCTTGTGCTGCCAGAGGCTGGGGACAAAGCTGTCTCATGCTGAGGGCAGGTGCTGGCGAGGTGTCTCATAACCCTGGGCGGCAGGTGAAGGAGGAGGCTAGCCTCTGGCCTCTTCCCCCCTCTGCCCAAGGCCCCCGCCCCGTCTGCCCCCCTCCCCTGCTGGAGCCCAGAACGAACAGCAAGCAGGAGGAGGACTGGGGATGGAGTGTGAGCGGGGCCACATCAGGCTGTTTGGGGAGGAATAGACATCCCCAGCCTACAATACCCGCCACCTATGTTCACAACCCAGGGTGCCCCTGGGGAGTGGCACAGGCAGGCACTGTTATGAGCTGGTACGTGACACTACAGTCCATCAGATAAGCCAAATGACTCATAATATGGCCTGGATGCCGTGTTGTCATAGCGACACTCTGATTTCCTTGGGCAATGCGGAGCCAAGCAGCTGTGCCGGAGTGGTATCAGTCCTGAGCATGGGAGGGATAAAGGAGGAAACGATTTTTATCTCCCTAGATTGACTCGCCTTTCACACAGTCAGTACCGTGGGACATGGTCAGCAGCCAGGCGGCTTCATTAACCAGTTCTCTTCAGCAGGCAGAAACGGATGCTGCCGGCTCAACTCTCCCTCTCTGAGAGCCCCAAAGTTACCTCTACTCCACACACGCTTGGTGGGGCCTCTTTTACTGACAACCAGTGTCTCTCCGAAACGGAGCCTGTCACCCACACTGAGAGGAACTAATCCCATGGCACTTGCTTCTGGCATGTGTAACTTTTTTTGTGTGCCCTTCAGTTTGGGCGATGCAGTTATAGCTACAGCTGGTGGAACAAACCCTGTCCCTTCAGCAAACGTACTAGGAACTCTTCGCAATTGTTAGTCAAGGAACTGCAAACTCTAGTGAATGCTGAAAGCTCCTTCTCCTTGGGTAGGGTGACCAGATGTCCCGATTTTATAGGGACAGTCCCGATTTTTGGGTCTTTTTCTTATATAGGCTCCTATTCCCCCCCCCCCCACTGTCCTGATTTTTACTTGCTGTCTGGTCACCCTATCCTTGGGGTCCCTGAAGGCCAATCTAATGGGCACTAGAAGAGGTTCTTTCAAGTCGTGCTGGCTACTGACTGCTTTAGTGTCTCTAAAATGGAACGTCTCAGGCTGCTGTTGGCACCTTTGCTGTCAGTTTGTTTCCTTGCCCTGTCAGGATTCGGACGCCTGGAAACGTGCTCTGGCATATAATGATCCAACAGCTTCACCTTGAGCCTGTGGAAAGCGCCTGAGGCCTTGCTGTGTTTGCACACGAGCACCACAGGTTATCTGGCTCACCCTGTGTTTGTGGGAAATAGGCTTAGCATCTTGGTTGGCTTCACTGATGTGCAGTGGGCCTCCACCACCTGGCACCATAAAGCCACTTGTGCTTCCTTGCCCTGACCCAAATACCACAAAGGATAATAGAATTGGCTAAGGTGTGAAACTGCTGCTGGCTTTGGGTGGGACCATGTGCTACTGGGCTGCCATCTAGAAACACCCTGAAGCTGTGAGATGAATTAGTCCCACAGAAATGACTGCGAGCTTACACTGCCTATGGGCAGCTCAGGGTGACACAGGCAGATCCCTCCAGCCTAGCCAGACATACGAATCGTGTCTGTGCACAAGGACATTGCTCTGGGCATGCTGCACGCACTTTCTGTGTCAGTGGAGCAGGATGTGGAGGGGCCACTGTGCCCCCATGGGAGGGACTGGATGGAAGGATTCATTTGGGCAGCCCTGGAACCCTGTGTGGAGAGCTGCCAGATGTGCTATGAGCTAAGCTGTGCCTGCAGCGTGTATGTGCCAGGCTTCCCAGCTCCTAGAGCTGGAAAAGGAGGCTCCGTTGTCAGAGCCACTGGCCCTTGCTGAGGCTGCTGCTCGGGAAGCAAACCTCCAAACTTGACTTGCAGCATCTCTGGGCACATCTATAGTGCAACCCCTCCCTCCCCCCAGCTCAGCCAGTCTGAGCCCAGGTCAGCTGCTGCGGGCTCCCACTACGGCTCTAAAAATAGCAGTGTAGCCCTTCTCGCTCGGGCTCTGAAACCCAGCGAGGGGGTGGGACTTAGAGCCAAAGTGGGAACAGCTCTGCTGCTATTTCTAGCCCCATAGCATGAGCCCCAGGCAGACGACCTGGGATCTGAGACTCACTGCGACTACTGTGGTTTATTTTTTTTGGTGTTTTTTTTATTTTTTGCCATGTAGACATGCCCTTTGACAGCACAGATTGTATCTCTGCAACCCTGCTGGGTGTTCCAAGGCAGAGCTCTTCAATCTGGATGTGAAGGGGCACTTCCTCGGCTGTGCCCAGGCAGGCAGGGGCTGGATGGGCAGCCCCATGGGCCACCTGCCATCGTGAAGCAGCTGCAGTCTTTCAGGGTAGCAGCCGTGTTAGTCTGTATCCTCAAAAAGAACAGGAGTACTTGTGGCACCTTAGAGACTAACAAATTTATTAGAGCATAAGCTTTCGTGGGCTATGCATCCGAAGAAGTGGGTTGTAGCCCACGAAAGCTTATGCTCTAATAAATTTGTTAGTCTCTAAGGTGCCACAAGTACTCCTGTTCTAGCTGCAGTCTTGTTTGTCAGATCTCCTGGAATTCCAATTGCTGGTCTGTATTTGTGCCCAGGACACGAAGATGCCTCTCTCTGCAAAGGGTCTGGACTGCTTCAAGGGCCGAGGAGTTTCCTTGCCATCTCAGGCTGCTCTGACCATGCCACGTGGACAGAGTTTCTCAAATGCAGTGTGAGATTTTTCTGCCCTAAAGTGTTTCCTTCGCTGCCTCTCAGGGCGGTGGTAGTGCACTCCCAGGGCTGCCTGCATGACTCCACCATGGCTGTTACACACCGTAATCTCCACCCACTGATTAAAAAATCACTACTCCCCTTTCTGCCTGTTGTCCCCGCTGTGCTCCATTCCTCACCCACTGGAGCTCACGCTCCAGCAGTCATTTCAGTAATTGTTCGTCTATAGTCACCAGTTGGTGTAATACCTCCCTAACAGATCCCTCGCCTGCTCTTGGTAAGCACCAGATATCTTTGAGAAGGGGGAATGAAGGCATTGAAGAGTAAGCCGCTGTCGTGTGCGGCAGCCTGGAATAGCTGGTCCACCCCATTCCCGCGTGTCTCCTGCTCACTTCCAGTGCAGCACTAGGACGGCATGATGGACAGCGGGAGGCGGCAGGTGCTGTGGTGTAGTCTCTGAGCGAATGCACAGCAGAGCTTGCTTAGGAGAGCGATGTCAAAGTGACACTGTCAGGTGGCTGAGCCATAAACCAGGATGTAATTGTTCCTGTGAAATCTGGGCAGTGCAGAGGATTGTGGTGTGTGGTACCTCCTGGCACAAAGAACCAGCCAGGGAATCTGAGCAGCCCCAGTGATCTAGCCACAATACCTTGGTCTCTTGTACTCGCTACCTGTGATAAAGCAAGGGTGGGGACGTTTGTAAGTGCTCTGCCTCCACTGACTTCAGGGAGAGCAACATCAGGCCAGCACTGAGCACTTTTTAATCCTCCCTACCCTAAATTGTCTTCCCTGTCCCACACCCAGCTGCCAGACCTCCTGCCCCACTAGCGACTCCTGCAGTGAAGTTCTTAATTGTCTGTAAGCCAGGGGTCACAGCACTGATCGGGGGGGGGGGGTCACTTTCATATTCGATTTTAAAAGCTGCCACAGAACCTTCATCCTGCTGCACAAATCCCCAGGGGCTGCAGGGGGCTTTGCTGCATAACTTAGGGGGGCAGCTTGCCACAGGGACCTGTCTATCTGATCACAGTGCGAGGGAGGGCGTGTCTCTCACAGTGAAGGTAAGCAGTGTCTTACAAAAAACTCTCTTGATGCTTCCATGCTTTTAATGCTAGAAAAAAAAATCTGGCCCATAGAGCAGCTCAATAAATAATGTGAGTGTTAAACTGAGCAGCACTCAGCACTTCCGAGTCTGGGAGTTGATTCTAATTCTGTTCTGCCATTGTTTAGCCAGCGGTACGATCTCTCTCCTGCACCCTCCGGGCTTACAACACCCCTAGCCTTTTCTCTAAGGGAGAGGTCCTTTCTTACCCACCTGGCTCTAATAGATTCAGCTCAGTCTATGATGGACATACGATGTTATCATTTTTAGTTTTTGCATAACCTGTCAGCTCCCCGGCCTGGAGAAGTGTCCTAGCTCATACTAATGTAGCAATCTTAACCTTGAGTCTGGGTAAAGCCCCTTAGGTGTTGCTTTGTACGGAGGAGAAGTTCTTGGATGCTGGTTGCACAAGCTATCTGGCTCACCCTGATGTTCCATGGGAGATATGCACATCAACGAGTAATACGCTACTGCATTGTGCTAGGTGAAGAATGTAAAATGGCTTAGTGACTTCTTTGTAAAAGATCTCGCTCCCTATTCTCTGCTCCCCTAGGATCTCGTGGACTGGCACAAACCATTGCTCTGGCAGGTGGGCCATTTGGGGGAGAAATATGACGAGTGGGTGCATCAGCCTGTGGACCGGCCAATTCGCTTGTTCCACTCGGATTTCATAGAGTCCCTCTCTAAAACAGCATGGTAAGTGTTGTCTGAGGGAGGCTTACAGCAGGTCTGGCCTTGTCTGACCCCTCCCCCAGGGCTTATGCTTCTTGGCACGTCCAAGACTAGAATCTCGAAATAGAGGTTCATTGTGAGACCATGTCCCCAGGGGAAGGGGAAGGAAGCTGGGCCTGTTGGATGGACAGGGAGCTCCTGGGGTCCAGCAGGGAAAGACGGCTCAGTGCAGTGACTCTGAGACGGGCCGAGCTCAGATAACAAGACACATCCCATCTGGGAGCTTCTTGGAGCATCCAGGTGTTTCTGGAGCCCTCAGGCTCTCTGCCTCGTCACCTATCACTCGTCAGTCAATATTGTATCCACAATGACCGTGGTGAGACTTGCTTCTGCATCCCTCAGCGCCCCTAAAGAGATGAGACGAAGGGGAGCAGCTGCAGAGCAATGTGAGGTGCTTCCCCCACGGCATTCCTATGATGGGAAGCAAGAGACCTGGAAACTGAGCCTGAGTCTTTGCCATGGTCACGCACAGCCCAAGCCACCGGGCTGACTCCCCTGCAAAGCAGCCTCTGGTACTAGGGCCTGCTCCTCTAGGATGTAGGATTGCTGCTGCTTAAAGCTCTTCTCCCAATAGTTTGTATTGGGTCCCCTCCTCCCTCTCTCTGAGCTTGAGCAGGAAGCGAGGGCCTGTGAAGTGTAGAACAGCCAGAACGCTGGCTTTGGGGCCACTGGTACAGCTGTCTCAATGTCCCTCAAAACATGTGCCCTGTTTGGAATAACTAAGGGCCAGTCTGCACTAGACACACCACAGCGGCCCAACTGCATTGATGCAGCACGTCAGGGGAGGACGCTCTATGCCGATGGAAGAGAGCTCTCCCGCTGGCACAAGAACTGCACCTCCAGGAGAGGCGGTAGCTACGTCTGTGGGAGAAGCTCTCCTGCCGACATAGTGCTATCCACACTGGCTCTTAGCTCAGTGTAAATTACGTCACTCGGGTGTGGCTTATTCACACTCCTGAGTGATGGACATTATACCAACACAAGTGGTAGTGTGCACAAGCTCTAAGTTTGCCATAGAGCACGGAGAAAGCTTGTGAATTTGCTCAAATGAATTCCTCTCTTCCATCCTCTAGGTACATTGTTATCATGGTGTGGATCCCTGTGGTGCTGTATCTCAGCTGGTTCTGCTACGCGTCTCTTGCACAGGGAACTACCAGACTCTTCTCGTCATTCACAGCAGGTACTGAACTCCAGCACAGCTCCACCTGCCTTGTCTAATCCGGGTCCCTTAAGCCCTAGAAAGGCAATTGCACTCACCTGCATCGCAGCAGTCCCGCTTTCCTGAGGGGAGTCACTCGCATGTACATTGGGACAAGCTCTCCCACTAGCATGAAGAGGTCAAATCCGTGTGTGTGTGCGTGTACACATGTGTTGTGCGTAGAGGGCCCAGGGGCTGGCTGGCTTGCTTTCCACCATCCCACCCCACCGGTGCATGTTTGAAGCTACAATTAGTTGCATGGAACAGCAGCAAATTAACTCTTTTTGCCAAGTACAGCTTTTGAAATAACATCCAGTCTCCTTTAAAGCCAGTCATAGCCACAGTTATCTGCATCCATCCCCATTCTGGGCTAAGTGTTACAGCTTGTGAGCGGCACCAGATCACTGGCTTGCTGCAGAAATCTGGTTGCTGGCGGCTGTGGTCTGGGGCAGCTGTAATCTGTCCATCACGGTGGTGCTTTTGGGCAAGGTGTATCAGAGGAAGAAAATATTGTACCAGTCCAGTGACTTGTGCCAAGTTTGCAACACTTCTCTGTTGTCAGTCCAGCCCCCAAAGCTTTTTACCGAGCACATGCACGCGGGCTGCAGTGCTGGAACCGGATTCAGCTCCTGTGGTGCTTCACTCCAGACACACCTGCGCAGGCCTGCTTTATCCAGCTCCCTATGGCTGGATCCTGAGCAAAGACACAAGCCATTTCCTCTTTGTCCCACTTCACTAGAACACCTTATTTGGCCCTTTTGGGTGTCTCTACACAGTGGCTGGGAGATGTAATTCCAGCTTGGGGAGACGTACACGTGCTAGCTCTGCTGGAGCTACCATGCTAAAAATAGCAGCAGCACCCAAGTACAATCCTGTCTAACCCTGTAAATGGTGGAGTCTCTGTGACTTGAAGTCTTTAAAGCATGATTTGAGGATGACGGTGACTCAGCCAGAGGTTAGGGGTCTATCGCAGGAGTGGGCAGGTGAGGTTCTGTGGCCTGCAATCTACAGGAGGTCAGACTAGATGATCATAGAATCATACAATATCAGAGTTGGAAGGAACCTCAGGAGGTATCTAGTCCAACCCCCTGCTCAAAGCAGGACCAATCCCCAACTAAATCATCCCAGCCAGGGCTTTGTCAAGCCTGACCTTAAAAACCTCTAAGGAAGGAGATTCCACCACCTCCCTAGGTGACCCATTCCAGTGCTTCGCCACCCTCCTAGTGAAAAAGTTTTTCCTAATACCCAACCTAAACCTCCTCCACTGCAACTTGAGACCATTACTCCTTGTTCTGTCATCCGGTACCACTGAGAACAGCCGAGCTCCATCCTCTTTGGAACCTCCTTTCAGGTAGTTGAAAGCAGCTATCAAATCCCCCCTCACTCTTCTCTTCTGCAGACTAAACAAGCCCAGTTCCCTCAGCCTCTCCTCATAAGTCATGTGCTCCAGCCCCCTAATCGTGATGGTTCCTGCTAGCTTTGGAGTCTGAGTCTGGGTATGTATTTGTGTGGCTAGTGTTCCCACTGCCCATGAACTAGCTCCAGCAGTTAGCATGTGTACAGCTCCCCGAGCTGCGGACTATGCCTCCCAGCTTCAGTATGGAGGTACCGTTAGTGTAACAGAGGTGCACTCGCCATCTTTAGCTGTGTTTCTAACTAAATGGGGGTGTCCTCATGACTGTTTCTGCCAGTGGCTTGCTGCTCCCCCATCTCAGATGGCGGGGTCCCCAGAGCTGACCTTGGCTCTTTGCCAGGGTGGCAGATCACTGTGCTGCTGATGCTTGCTCCCAGTCCAGACAAAGATTTAAAAAAAAAAAAATCACTGACTAGTCTCAGAAACCCTGGCTCTCGTGCCCTCTGTTTTTCTGGCCCTCCCTGCATTCATGTGTCATCCTGGTGTCGGATAGATACTGAGTCTCTCCAGATGTGAAGGGCTATAGGTGTCCAGACATCAAAGCCCAGCCCAGCCCCCCAGAGGGGTCTGTGAATTGCTTGTGATTCCTAGTTAAGGCTAAGTTTTTATCATGGTTATTTTTAGTAAAAGTCATGGACAGATCACAGGCAATGCACAGAAATTCACAGAACCCGTGACCTGTCCGTGACTTTACTAAAAAGAACCAGGGGACAGGGCTAGGTAGGGGGAGGAATGGAGCCCTGTAGTGGGGGACTTCCAGCCAAGCACCCCGCCATGGTGAGGGGCACAGCCCCAGGTCCAGCAGGGATCGCACCCACGGGGGGGACAGCCACCGCTCTGGAGCTGGCCGCAGCTGCAGGATGGGTGCATGGCTCCGGCTGCAGCCCCCCCCCCCCCAAGCCTGGGGCACTGTGGGGCTGGGGCGAGTGGCCTAGCTGCAGCTTCTGGCGGAAGCCGCGGGGCTGGGGCTGCAGGGTCCTGGTTCCAGCCAGCCCCAGTTGCAAGGCAGGGGTGCACAGTCCCGCCTCCACCTCCTGAAGCTCTGGAAGTCCCAGAGGTTTTGTAAAGTCACAGAATCTGTGGCTGCTGTGATCTCCGTGACTAAATTGTAGCCTTATTCCTACTAGGAGGAGTCTGCAACAATTCCAGCATGGACACTGTCTAGTTATCTTTACAAAGAAAAAGTCGAGAAATTCAGCTGCATAAAAGCTGAGATTCCACTTTTTTGGGGTCCCCCAAATCAAGGGAACCCACAACCATGGGGCTTTGGGGACTGCAGAGGCCATCTCTGGTGGCCTCTAACCTGTTGTGGGGCATGCTGCTCGCCACTCATCCCTGTCCACTTCTGCAGCTGAATGGAAGCAAAAGAAACGGCCAGTGCTGTCAGTCTGTAGCCCTGTATGGTTGTTTGACGAGCCCATCCCTCTGTGCTGCTGGTGCTGGGCAGACCTCGCACAGTGTGTGGCTTGTTTGTGTGAAATCCCCCATTGGCCACCCTCCTGCCAGCAACAATGCAGTCAGAGCACGTTGCCACCTTTGTTTCTAATGTGCTGTTTTCCTCCCCTGAGCTGCATTCCTTTGGAGATGCCATTTGGTATCAGCGTTGACCGTGTCCAGAGGTGGGTGAACGGTGGGGAGAGGGAGAATCTCCTCCTCCTCTCATGTAGCCGTGTCCAACCAGAGCCTGCCGTGGTGGCGCGGGTGCAGCTCAGTGGGCTGGAGGGGGCACTGTGTTTGGAGCAGATCACTGGCAAATGCTGTTAGCTGGGGTCTTAAAGGGCCATCTTCAACTTGGAATCTAGGTGGGTTGTTTTGTTTTGTTTTGTTTTTTTTAAACTAGTCTCAAGTAGCTTGAAGTGCTGCCTCTGTGCCCCACCCCCAGCCAGCCTCTGTGCCTTTTTTATGAATAATCACACTTCTGACAGCAGGGCCTAAGGGCCAGCTAAGAACCGGCCCCCACTGTGCCAGGTGCTGTACAAACGCAGTAGCCGACAATCTCTGCCCTGCAGCGCTTACAACCGAAATAGACCAGGCAGACGCGGGTGGGGGAAGGGCTAGAACAGATGAGCAGGGTGAACAGTGCGATGGCAGCAAAGAGCAGGGTAATGCTGTGATTTTTATTATTTTAGAGGCTGGGGTTGAGTGAGGCAGGGATCAGCTAAATGGAAAGAGCAGAGCTGGGTGGGGGGGCAGAGCGTGAGAAGGGCAGGTGTGAAATGAAGCTGTGGTGAAAAGACCATGAGGCGGGGAAAAGGTTGGTGCAAACCGCCAGTGATGCAGAGCTCAGGAAGTCCAGTCAAACCTGTAGCTAGATCTCCAACTGTCGAGAGGATCCAAACTCCCTGCATTAGGAGCCAGCCAGGAGGGGCAGAAGCAGCTTTGTGACGCTAGGCAGACTTCCTAACATGTATCTATTGGTGCCCCCTGCCCACTGCGGTGTTTGCTCTGCTGTGCTCTCAGCTGGGTTAGGGAGAGCGCTTCCCCCTTGCGCCGCTACATGCTTGCAGAGAGTCACCTGTGCAACCAATTTGTTCTGGGGTGAGGCTTTCTCTCCTTCTTCCCCCTACCCCCCAAAAGCTAATTGTGATTCTTCTGTGCTGTTGCCTGAGGCCTGATCTCTGACAGACCGTCAGTCACAAGAGGGGGGGCTTGTCATGCCCATTTTAAAGATATAAAGTGTCAAACCAGTATTTGTTGGATTCCTGGCCTCAGCTGGTAGCAAATTGAACAGTCTGTAGCTGGGTCGTGTGTGTGTATGTGTGTTACCTTGTTCCTTTTTCAGTAAGCACCTACTGCCTGCAGGAAGCAGGGGCTGAGGGCGGGGGGGCACCTTAGGGGCATACTCCAGGCTGAGACTGAGGGCTGCATGTATCGTGTATCACTAGAAGTACGACCCACAGCAGCGTTTAGTGGGGAAGCGGGTAGGCACCACATGGCCCGAGTTGCTAGGGACTCTTACGCTAGCTGGCTTCCTTCTCCAGTGAACATTCCCCCCACCCCCAAGAATCTGGCTTTGCTTCTGCAGAGTAAATGACGGGGGTCATACAAAGAAGCATGTTTGAGCCACGCCATGGGAAAACAGCCCTCCCATTGATGTGCTCTACCTAGCTCACGGCGTCCTGATAAAGGCAGATCTGTCTGTGGAACAATGGGAAAGCGCTCCAGCCTGGCAGCAGCCTCCACGCGACCCTCCCTTTAAATACACCGAGAAGACGATGGCAGAAGCATCAGCTGCTCAATTAAAAATCTGGTTTGGGGGCGGGGGTTTAGTCTTAGCTGGGAGACTCCATGGTACAGATAGTGGTTCTGCTGTTGCAAGCAGATTCAGAGGGGCTCTGGCCCTTTCCAGTGCGAGGGATATCAGGAAGTCAGGAGGGGCTGAAGGAGCCAAAGGGTGCAATGGGCGGGGTGCAGGAAGCAGGGGTGTGAGGGAAGAGATGGGGTGAGTTAGGCAGAGTCTGGAGAGAGGAAGAGATATGGAAGGAGTGGAGATCACTGAAAGCATCTGAGGGGGACGGGACGGGTGGGCATGGTCAGTGTTGCTCCAGAGGAGGAGGAGAATCTTACCTGTGGCATTTGGAGGGTGGAGAACTGAGAAACTGGAGGTGTTTGTAGTGGCCGAGTCAAGAATTGACAGGCTTTAGCAGTAAGGCTAGCTTGTTGCCAGTACAGAGCCGGGCTGGCAGGGGAGAGGAGAGGAGACTCCTGGCCCTCCTAGAGGGTCTGGGTGGATATGTCTGAAGCTGCTAAAGGGGAAATACAATAAATCTGGGAAGCACAAAGTAAATGTGAAAGAAGCAGTGACACGTGACGTGATCCCCTGTCTTGCTTGCTAGCCATGGTAGTGATGCATGGTTGCTGATAGCTGCATGTCTCCTTGTCGTGTAGAGTATTCCATCCCTGTGCACAAGTACTTCTTCCCATTCATCTTCGTGCTGGGAATGTTCCTGTGGTCCTTAGTAGAGTATCTCATCCATCGCTTTCTCTTCCACATGAAGCCGCCTGCTAGTAACTATTATCTCATCACACTGCATTTCTTGTTGCACGGCCAGCATCACAAGGTGAGTAGTGCTCACCCCTGCTTGCAATGTAGGGAGTAGCACAACAGATCTCTGGAGATAACAATCTCAGGCATGGGAATTGTGGAGCTTAGTTATGCATGTCAGCGTGACTCGTGGTATCTCTCTGATTAGGAAAGGAGCACCACCCAGTGCTATTAGACTTGCCCAGAGCAACAGCCTTGCCACTAAAGTTAAAATTCAAGGTCTGACCGAAGTTGTGGAGGCATGCTTAAACATGCACAGGGCCAGCTCCGGTGGCAGCCTGCCAGTCTCTTGGCACATGGCATTGCAAGCCATATGCAGCAAGACCAGATGCAGGGCGTTTGCCTAGAATTTCTCAATGATGACTGGAAATGCTTTAGCACCTGCGAAGGCTGCTGACGCAGGGTTGTGTTTCTCAGTGACTCAAAGCAGGGTGAGGTGCTACATCCCTTCTACACCAGTAGATGCTTTAGCACTAGTGATGGGGAAATGCGGAAGCCTTGAGTCTCGTCGGGTAACTAGAAATTGGGTGAGTTGATTTGTGAATTTAATATTCCAAATCCGTGAATGCAGTGCCAGCTTCTTGGCTGGCAGAAATCGACATCACTCGATTGAACTCAAAGGAGCCAGGCCAGTCTGCACCGGGTAGGGGTCTGACCAGGTTGAAACTTAGATGGTTAAAAGTAGCTTTTAATAAACTTACCCTTCTGTGGGCACCTGAGCTGCCTTAGCAACCTCTAGCTTTGTTAGGGTTGGGAACGGTGGCAAAGTAGCTTTAGAAGCGGCCGCTGCTGCAACTAGAAGAACCCTAACCCCCTGAAAGGCTGGCTTCCCCTGGGAGCTGGCCAGCGTAGCCAGCCTAACACCCCTGCGCCTGCAACAGGCGCTTGTAGAGGCGTCTGACGCTGCTCGGGAGCTCCCTCGTGATGCCTCAAACACATCGCCTTTGACCGGTCAGAGGCTCCACCATAGCTGCTTCTAGGCCCCGAGAGCAGAGGCAGACGTGTTTGTAGCTTCTGATCTGATGGTAATTATTCACGTTGCCCCCTCTCTGTCTGGGTCATGTGAACCAGGAGAGTATCACACCTGGGTTCCTTAAACGTGCTAGGAACTCATCCTGTCCATTATCCTTCTCTGCCTCCAGTCTCCATTTGACAGCTCCCGTCTGGTCTTCCCTCCCGTGCCTGCATCGCTGGTGATTGGGTTTTTCTACACCCTCTTGCGCCTGCTCCTGCCTGAAGCAGTTGGCATGTCCATGTTTGTCGGTGGGCTGTTTGGTTATGTTGTCTACGACATGACTCATTACTACCTGCACTACGGCTCGCCAAAGAAAGGCACCTACCTGTACGGGCTGAAGGCTTATCACGTGAAGCACCACTTTGAACACCAAAAATCAGGTACTTGCCCCTTTCTCCTCCTTCCTGCTGCCACCTCGGAACAGACATGTGACCAGGGAACACCGTTGACCCCTGGGGAGCCTGAGACAGCATGGCCGAGCCGAGGTCAGACTGTGCTCATTAGGGCTGCATCATCCATGCCTTGGGGCGACGTGTCTCTGAACCATCATTCATCTCATAACCCCCCCCAGGCTTTGCTCTTCTCCTCTGAGTCAGCTGGAGCTCCGCTCCTGTGTGTGTAAATCTCCTGGAGACAAAACTGGGCCCACGCTTTTAATCACAAGGGCCTGACTTTCGGTGCCCAAGGCCACATTTGGGCAAAGAAAAAAGGGGCCTGATCCTCACAGATGTTGAGCCCTGGCAGCCCCTCCCAAGGTCAAGAAAAGCTGCAAGTTCTCAGCAACCACTTATTGTGGTGCCTAAAGTGGCCTTGGATACCTAAAGTTAGGCACGTCCGATTCAAAGCATGGGCCCAGTTTTGAGTTTCCAGGAGGTTTACGCAGCTGAGAAGTTCCAGACTGGGGGTAACGACACAGACGCGTATGCCACACCCCAACATGGCTCTGTAAACGGTGGTGGTACGTTCTCTTGTCAGTCTGTTTTCCTCCAGTTACTGTCTGACGTTTGAAGAAAGCTTGGGACACTTTGCCCCCTCTTGATTCACTTTCTTCAAACTTGCTGTTAATCAGGAGGGCTGAAATCAAGCTCAGGAAATTCCAGTGCATATGGCTGACCACTGAGCCTTAACTCTGCCCCTGTTTGTATGTGCCTTGATTAAGGCAAGTTGTGTACTTGAGTCAGGAAACTTACTTTGATTTATTAAATGTGCAGATTTGATACTCTACAATTACATACAAACATATACAAAACATTAATTTGAATCCATTACAAACAGATGCTTCCTAGCCTACCAGGAATCCTATTTCAGAGCTTTTTACATTTGAAGCAAACCTTAACTACTTCCTTGTGTGTGCAGACATAGGTAATGGGGACTGTGCACAGATGCACGTGTGCACCTGAAACTGTAGAAAGTTTCCTTGTGACCAGAACACTAGTGTGTGAGACGAAGTTGAGCTTGTGTGATTCTATTGGTGCAAGAGGGCAGAGTTAAAGTGGTGCATTCAGCTGAATTTGGGAGGATTTTAAGGCTGTAAATAAAGCTATGGTAATCTAGAGGCTGGGTGGATTTCAATAATCATAGAATCATAGAATCTCAGGGTTGGAAGGGACCTCAGGAGGTCATCTAGTCCCACCCCCTGCTCAAAGCAGGACCAATCCCCAACTAAATCATCCCAGCCAGGGCTTTGTCAAGCCAGGCCTTAGAGGTTTTTAAGGATGGAGATTCCACCACCTCCCTAGGTAACCCATTCCAGTGCTTCACCACCCTCCTAGTGGAAAAGCTTTTCACTAATATCCAACCTAAACCTCCCCCACTGCAACTTGAGATTGTTACTCCTTGTTCTGTCATCTGCCACCACTGAGAACAGCCGAGCTCCATCCTCTTTGGAAACCCCCTTCAGGTAGCTGAAGGCTGCTATCAAATCCCCACTCACTCTTCTCTTCTGCAGACTAAATAACCCCAGTTCCCTCAGTCTCGCCTCATAAGTCATGTGCCCCAGCCCCCTGATCATTTGTGTTGTCCTCCGCTGGACTCTCTCCAATTCGTCCACATCCCTTCTGTAGTGGGGGGACCAAAACTGGACGCAATACTCCAGGTGTGGCCTCACCAGTGTCGAATAGAGGGGAATAATCACTTCCCTCGATCTGCTGGCAGTGCTCCTACAAATACAGCCCAATATGCCATTGGCCTTCTTGGCAACGAGGGTACACTGCTGACTCATATCCAGCTTCTCTTTCACTATAATCCCCAGGTCCTTTTCTGCAGAACTGCTGCTAAGCCAGTTGGTCCCCAGCCTGTAGCGGTTCATGGGATTCTTCCTTCCTAAGTGCAGGACTCTGCACTTGTCCTTGTTGAACCTCATCAGATTTCTTTTGGCCCAATCCTCTAATTTATCTAGGTCCCTCTGGACCCTATCCCTACCCTCCAGCGTATCTACCTCTCCACCCAGCTTAGTGTCATCCACAAACTTGCTGAGGGTGCAATTCATCCCATCATCCAGACTCAGGCGAGCAGTACACTTCTCTTTGTTCCTCTTTATTAGAAACTTAAGCCATCTAGTCAGCTGCAGCTCTGCAATGGCTTGACAGGTATGTGGATGGGAAAATCTAGGTGCTGACAAGTGGGTCTAAGGTTTTAAGAAGTGGCTGCTGCTTTCTGAATTGGCACTAAAATGCAGCAGTGCTAAGGGCACTGTCTCCCTGGGCTTGTAGCCTTTTGATGGGGTGTAATGCAAGTCCTGACTACTTCTGGTAATTAAAGTGCCTGTTTAAATGTTAGGCAGGGGTCAGGGTGTTGGCCCCAACAACCTGTTAAAATTCCCCTTTGGATGACTAGTCTGTCATGCTAAATTTCCACCTGTAACTTTGCTTGGGTTTTTGTAGAGTTCACTTCCTGCTAAACTGCTGTGTGCATCAGCTGCTGCACTCTCTTCCTCAGAGGTGGCTGCATTTCAGTGGTGGGAGAAGTAATTGTGGCTTCTGCAGTCCTCAACCAATTTTTGTTAAAGCTCTGAGGATATGTCTATTCTGAGCACTCCTTACAATGAAGTGTCGAGTACATACATTGCATGCCCAGCTAGCCCAAGTACAAAGAGCAGTGTAGATGCTGCCAGTGCCGGAGCCTTTCCTCGCTGCCTCCCCCATGCCAGAGCCTTTCCCTGACACATGTAGCTACATACCACAGTGTGGATGTATCTTGTTTTTCACTGTGGTGTATAACTACATATTCCCTGTGCTGCTGCCAGTGGTGTGCACTGTAGATGTACCCTGCCACTGTTTTCATTAGGGTGAAAGGTTCTTATAGAAATTAAAGCTCAGATTTAGCCTGCGGCATGGAGTATGAGGCTTATATCTTTGGGCGTTGCCTAGCCAGCATTATCTGACCGGTCCTGGGCTCTCGGCATCTCCCTCTTCCATTAGCCACTGAGGATGCGCTATCGGAGCTGCCTCCAGGATATGCAGATGGAGAGGCACATCCCAAATGTCTCAGGCTGGGGGAAAGATCAGGATCCAGGATACCCCTTTCTGCTTCTCAAGTGATCGTTGGCCCATGAGCGCAGTGGTTATCTCCATTTTCCAGACAGGGAAACTGAGGCACACTGGGATTAAGTGACTTTCCCAAGGCTACACTGTCACCAAAGAACAGGCACCCTAAAACCATGCTGATAAGTCTACATCCATACTCTGAGGAGAGGGTGAGGTCTCCAGACAGGCATATCTCACTGCATGGTTTCCTAGGAGAAAAGTGCTGTGCGGAGGTAGCTTTTGTCGTCACGAAGGCAGGACAACTTGGCTGTCAAATACTTTCTCCTCCCACAGGCAGGCAGCCTTTGTTCTCTTCTCTTCTCCTATGGGAATGGATTTCTTTGTGCCATGCAACCCTCGCTGTCTGGGACTGTTTCTAGAGGAGACCTGGGTTGTTCAGGCTGCTGAGGGGTGGCTGTGTTAGTGGTGACCCATTTGGGGCCCAGAGGGAGGGAGCTGGTCCCGCCTCTGCTTCTCATTCCATGGTTGCTTTTAGTCTCCGAAGTGCATAAAAACCCTCTGACTTTCCCCAGGAACTCATGCAATTCCCTGGAAATGCTCTGCCCCTCCTGCCTTCTTGGAAGAGCCTCTAAAGGCCAGTGCTGGGTTTTTAAAAACTCCCTCGCTTCTTACCAGTGTCTCTTTTTCAACTGGAACGATTCCCTAGAACAAAGGCATTCCTCCCCGGCTGCAAGGCCTTCGTCCCCATACCGGGAGTGGTGGGAGCATGCAGGCCTAGCACGCTGCATGAGCCCAGTGCAGAATATGTATTGGGTATTGTGGGTCACTGCCACAGAAGGGTTGCTCGCCGGCGTCGGGGTCCGTGCCACTGCATCAAGCACATATCCAGGGTCCCTAGCGGGCTCATTGGCCTGGAGCATGGGAGGGTCTGTGCTAAATTTAATATCTTCAAATGCAAAATGAGCAGATGCTCTGGATGGTGCCCGAGAGCTCTGCTGTGTTCAGCAAAGCAGCAATGACCCTTGAAGCAGCACTCAACAGCGCTCTGACGTGCCTGCTTTTGTGGGGGACACTAGCGCTCATGCCGCTTGCTGAGCCGTGGCACCTTCTCCCACCACTGAAATGCAGCCACCTCTGAGGGAGAGTGCAGCAGCTGTTTAGGCAGGAAGTGAATACTACAAAACCCAGTTGAATATACGGATGGAAATTTAGCATGACAGACTGGTGCAGAGCGCTTGTTGCCACAGCTTCCCTCGCTGTCCATGCTGAATGTCTAGCTGGGGGGAAGAGTGGGGCGGCACTCGGGAGATGCAGCCGATTCTGTAATGTTCTCCCTCCCTCTGCCAGGAAAACCCCTTCCAAACAGGAACCACCGCATACAGTGCCTGTGCTGGGTGACCGTTCTCTGGGAATGCCCAGGGCAGGGCCAGTGCAAGGATATTTTGCACCCTAGACAAAACTTCCACCTTGCGTGCCCCCCCCCCCCCCCCCCCCCCCCCCCCCCGTAACATTGGATCATTGAGGGGCAAATCCCAGCGAGCCTTTATGGACCCCAGGAACCAGCATGCTTGGGGCCAGCCATGCCCAGTAGCTGCTCCCCAGACCAGGTTCCCCCTCCCTGTCCCTGAACTTCCCTGGAGGGTGCACAGCCCCCCTGTGAGCCCACCCCATCCCGGCAGCCCCCGCCCTGAGTCCACTCACTGGCTTTGCTGGTCTTGGGCCGCTGCAGCAGCTCGGCAGGGAGGAGCTGCCTTCTGGAGGCTCCTGCAGCAGATGCATGCGGGCAGAGGCCCTCGTGTCCCCCCCCGGCTCTCCCTCGCCGTGCTCAGGCTCTGCAGCTCCTGGGAGTGTGAGCCGCCGCCGCTGCCCCTCCTGGAGCAGGCTCAGGGCCCCGGGAGCTGCACAGCCCAAACGTGGCAAGGGGGAAGCTGGGGGGCGCACGGGGGCTATGCCCACATGCATCTGCTGCAGCCTGCAGGAGCCCCCCGGGGGGCGCCAGGCCGCAGCCTGGGCAGGGGGCGCGGCTGCTCCCCGCTAGTGTAGGGTTACCATATTTTGTGCCTCCAAATGGAGGACACTCCACAGCCCCCCGGCCCCGCCCCAGCCCCGCCCACACCCCCGCCCCAACCCCGCCTCCTCCCCAAAGTCTCCGCCCCCTCCCCTGCTTCCCGCGAATATTTGATTCGCGGGAAGCCTGTAGCAGGTAAGGGGCAGTGTGGGGGGAGGAGGTGCGGCCCAGGCTGGCCCCCCGGCGTTTCCAGCCTGGGTCGGCTCGGGCCCTGGGGTGCCGGCCCCGGCCGACCACCCCCGGCCCGCCCAGCACTGCCGGCCCCCGGCGGACCCCCCCGGCTCCCGGCTCCGCGGGCTCGGCTCCCCGGCTCCTCGCCCCGCGGGCTCGGCTCCCCGGCTCCCCGCCCGGCTCCCCACTCCCCGGCTCCCCGCGGGCTCGGCTCCCCGCCCGGCTTCCCGGCTCCCCTCCCGGCTCCCCGCGGGCTCGGCTCCCCGG
>NC_048310.1:38008037-38104269 GCF_013100865.1 Trachemys scripta elegans | reverse complement strand
CCGGCTCCCCGCCCGGCGCTCGGCTCCCCGGCTCCCGGCTCCCCGCCCGGCTCCCGGCTCCCCGCCCGGCTCCCCGGCTCCCCGCCCGGCTCCCGGCTCCCCGCGGGCTCAGCTCCCCGGCTCCCCGCGGGCTCGGCTCCCCGGCTCCCCGGCCGGCTCCCGGCTCCCCGCGGGCTCGGCTCCCTGGTTCCTGGCTCCCCGCGGGCTCGGCTCCCCGGCTTCCCGCCCCGCGGGCTCGGCTCCCCGGCTGACCGGCTCCCCGGACCCGCGCCCGACCCGGCACTGTGACCCTGGCCCGGCACTGCCCCACTGGTTCCCGGCCCGGCACCATGCTCCCGGCCCCCCACCGGCCCCGGCCGAGCACCACCGAGCCCTCCTGATTTTCCCGGACATGCCCGGCTTTTGGGGATTTCCCCCCGGATGGGGATTTGAACCCCCAAAAGCCGGACATGTCCGGGAAAATCCGGACGTATGGTAACCCTACGCTAGTGGCACCACCACCTTTGCAGGGCTCCTGCCCCCCAGCACCGCACCAACTCCTCCATGGCTGGGGCTCACCGCCCCCGCAATCTGACGCTCTGGCTCTCCAGTGCCTCCGGAAGGCGGCTTCTCCCTGCGAAGCCACGGTACCGCTTTTTGGCACCCCCAAGGTCGCCCTTAGGATTTATTTCAGAGTAGCAGCCGTGTTAGTCTGTATCGGCTAAAAGAACAGGAGTACTTGTGGCACCTTAGAGACTAACAAATTTATTAGCGCATAAGCTTTCGTGGGCTACAACATCCGAAGAAGTGGGCTTCTTAGGATTTATGGGGCCCTATGCAGTATTATTAAACTGGTGCCCTATGCCAGATGGCAGCCTGAGCTTGCAGCCTGGCGGGGGTGGGGGCGGAGGGACAAGACAGAAGGAATAACAAGATGCCCGGCCCGCCTCATGGTGGCTGAGAGTCACAGTTCCCCAAGGAGAGACCCCTGTATCCTCTCCCTCGTGCAGAATGGACATGCAGAAGGTACCTAATTAAAAGCACTAAACTTGGGAATAAAAAATGTCAGTCACAGGTTTTTTGATATGCCCTGAAGTTTGTCAGACATTTATTTGCAAAAACTTTGTAGTAAGGGCGAGTCAGCTGTCTTGCTGAATAAACATTAAATATTATGGAATCCATGATGCAGCTCTTCTCTGTTTTACATTTTCTTAATCAGTATTTCTAAGCTGATTTTATATTTTAAATTTACTCTTAAACCTTCATAAAGTTATCATTCCAGATTACTACATCTCACTGAAACAGACATTATTTTAAATTAATCAGTCAGAGGTTCAGTGTGTTCATAACAATGTTCATTGCTTTTAAAAAAAGGGAACAGTCATTTACTGTGTGTGATCTCCAGAACAATACACATGTTTATGAAATTTCACCAACTTTAAAAAATATGTTTCCAAAGATTTTAGGCATAACAAAGGATTTTATATCTTACTAAGGTACTGATTTGGCTTAAAACTAGTTAATCAGATAGTCCGAAGTAAAGAAAGGGAAACTTTGTCCAGCTATCTGGAAGCAAAGGGCTGTTGCTTCCTTCAATGGGCGGTGGGGGGGGGGGGGGGGGGGGGGGGGGAGAAATGGTGGACAGAAAGACTTTGGAAGTAAGGTTTTTGTTTGTTTGTTTTGGTTTGGTTTGGTTTTTTTTCTATAGTAATTAAAATGTGCATTTTTAGATAAGGCTGGTCTTTTGAAGAATTTATTTAAAAAACCATATGTCTGAAGCATTTAAGCTAAAGATGATTGTGCATCTAAAAATCTATGCAAGGTTTTTTTAGAGATGTCATTTTATAATCTTCACCAACTCTCTAATGAAATATTTTTAAAGCAAATTTTAAACTAAGACTGATGTGTTCTGAGTAAAAATTTTATTGAAGTGAATGTTTAAAATGAAATATACACGAGTTAAGAGGCAAGGTACTGTACATCTGGGGTCAGGCTTGGGTTATGGGGGGTTACAGGTTTTGTTTGCAAGGATGTAAAGATACATACATATCGCATAACCTGCATAGACCCAGAATGGGGTGCAAGGGTTTTTAAAGTGTCAGTGGATAAGTGGGCTCGGGTACGCCACCCACGGACTGAATAAGGAGTCTGTCAGTATCGGTGTAGCGGATAAGTACATGGGTGGGGTACCCTTGGTCTGTCAGGGAAGGAAGTGGGTTATTTCCCTGGTCGGCAGTCTCGGTTACTCAGTGTGGTATTGACGGTGTCCTGTGATGTGTTCCGTATAAATGTCTCCGGACCATCTGATGGTGTCAGACACCATGAGCTGTCTCATGAGCCGGGCGTAGCGTCGACCAACTCCGCACACTCTCAGACCCGGCTCGTTGTGGGGGTCCCAGGAGCCCAGGGCTCCCACGATCAGGGCGTGTATCTGGACCTCGTAGCCCTAGGCTCTCAGGGTCTCAGCCAGCGGGGTGTACTTCACAACTGTTTTTGTGTCAGTACATTCAGAAACTGACAGGAGATACCTGGGGGTTGGCAAATGCCTGTTAAATGTCTTCATTACGCCTTGAATGGCTCTTTAACAGTTTCAGGGTTGTGCTAATGGGTCTGGCAGGCTGGAGACTTTCTCTTTTAACTACTAGATCCCCTTCCCAGGAAGACTCAGAGCCTGCAGGAAGGGTCAGAACAGGGATAGGAAAACCAGTAGGATGGACACTAAGACCCAGTGCCCTACGCAGCTGCCTATGCCTGAGGATGGCCCTCGGCGCCCCCAACCACTTGCCACCCTAGGCAGCTGCCTAGTTCGCCTAGCGGTTGCACCAGCCCTGGCCCAGGGACCTGGCACCAGCTCTCCCCTTGCTCTTGGGACTTGGCAGTGTGAGGGAAATTTCCCAAATCCGCTGTGCAGGGGCGGCTCGATGTTTTTTGCCGTCCCAAGCACGGCAGTCAGGCGGCCTTTGGCAGCACGCCTGTGGGAGGTCCGCTGGTCATGCGGATTCGGCGGCATGTTTGCAGGTGATGTGCCGGTCCCTGCCACCGAATTGCCGCCGAAGCCATGGGACCGTCAGACCTCCCGCAGGCATGCCGCTGAAGGCTGCCTGACTGCCGCCCTCACGGCGACCGGCAGGCTGCCCCCTGCGGCTTGCCGCCCCAGGCACGCGCTTGCTGCACTGGTGCCTGGAGCCGCCCCTGGCACTGTGTCAGAGAAGTCTCAGGCTGACAGCTGCTCCTGGGCGGCTCCCACTCGGGGGCTGAGGCGTGTAGGCCCGAATCTCCTCCCATCGCCTTGGCAGCCCAGCGCTTCAGTTGTTACTTGCCTCAGAATCCGCTGGTGGCTGAAGTTAGTCTAAATTCACCTCTGGGGAGCAGCAGTGTTCCACCCAGAATGCAGCTGGTGTGGAGTCACAGTATACTGACCTGGCTGTCTGTGCCCCCTGGGCGTCTCCGCTCTCACTGACTGAGGCGGGAGGAAAGGGGTGGGGGTCTAATGGGCAGGACGCCGGACTGGGCCAATTCCCAGTTCAGCCCCAGTGGGACCTTGGGCAAGTTCCTAACTCTATCCTGTGGCTCCCCGGCTGTAGAATGGGGACCCTTCCCCATTCGGGCTCCATTAATGACGGTGAGGTGCTCAGACAGGAAATGATGAGGGCCATATAAGACAGATCAGGTGACCATTTTTTTTAATGCCAATTCACACAGTCTTTCTCTCTTCTCTCCCCTCTCCCCCCCACCTTCCCAAGGCTTTGGCATCACCAGCCGATTTTGGGACCGTCCATTTAAAACACTAATCCCAGAGGAAACCTTTGAGAAAGAGGATTAACATCCGTGGCTCCCCTGCTTGGCATCTGGCTCCCGTGTCCCTGGTGCGTCATGCTGCCACCTCCCTTTCCACCAGCTGCAGGACGTTGAGGGGGGCGTCCACCTTTGCAGAACTGAATGACTGGGGTTTAAAGCCCCTTGACCACAGAGGGAGAACTCTGCTTTGTGTTGCTGGCTTTTGTCACTCTGATCTCACGGCGCTCTGCCTGGCTCCTGGGAGGCGGCGTCGCCTATGAGTTAAAGGCAGGTATTTCTCCCGAGAGGGATCTGCACAGCATTCTCTAATGATGCTTTAAAGGTTGTCATGCCACTCAGTGTGGAGCAGTAACTTTGCGCATTTGCAGCGAGTCCGCCAGGAGAAGAGGTGGCTGCTATGTAAATGCTCTGGGTTTCTTTGCTCTGAGCTCATCAGCAAGAAGGGAGGGAGGAGTGGGGACAAGAACTAATGGCGAAGCCATGAGCTGCATCTAAACCATCTTTGCAACCTGCGTTGTAAACACCAGAGCAGACTGCAGCCAGCTCCATAGGGGAGCTGCAGCTCAGGGAGACTTCAGATCCCATGATGCACTAAATTCTGCATCAGACTGTCCTGGCCCAGTGCTGAACTAGTTGCTCTGGTCAAGAGGAAGCATTGCATGCTGGGACCTGTATTCTCTATGGGCGGCATCTCCTCATTAAAGGTGGGAAAGGGCTGTCTGGGCCTTAGGGGAAGACTTGGCAGGCAGCTACACGCAGCCCAGCTGTTGGCGCTGGCGTGAGGGGATGGATGCTTCAGCTCTCCAAATGCCAGGGGCTGGCCCCACCCCCAAGTGCTTGTTAATTCCATGGCAGTACACTGAGGAGGAGGGGCTGCTGCTCTGTTGGACACTGGCTTCACGTCCTGCTCGGCAATCAGGACCCTGTGGGAGGTGAGGACCCTGGGCTGCTATTTGTCCCCCAGTGCATTAGCCGTGCAGTCAGAATCCTGCCCACCCAGCACGCACACACCGTTGGGTACAAAGCTTTTGGCTTTGGTGCCACATGGCAAAATCGTGCCTGCGACACCGTCCCCCCTTGGAACCAGCCTGTCCATCATGGCCCCTGCTCTGTGTGCTGGAGAAGGTGCATGGGCGGCAGCACCAAAACCCAGCAGATCGCAACCCCTTCGGAGGGCAGAGTATCCCGGCTCGCTGCATTCAGTCTGATGCATCTCCTGCTTTGGTGTCTGAGCGGACAGGAGGCTGTGGCTGAAGGGAGTTCTCTGGGCTCGGCGGGCAGAGGGAGAGGAATTGCAGCAATGATACTCCGGCTTCTGCCCCTACTCAGGCCCCTTCCCTCTGTCTAATGGGTTTGTTAGGGGTGGGGGTAGGATGTCTGTTCTCCCTGTCCCAACTCAAATTCTTGTAACAGCCAAAGCGAAGGACACTGCCTGTCCAGGCCAGACCCACTGGAAGCTAGGAGTCCCTGAGCCCAGGGGAGGAGGAGGGTGCTGCAGTGAATGGCCGCCTTAGGGCCTGCTGGGAGCAGAACCCCCTCCTTTCCCGTCTGATCTCCCCAGTTGTGGGGCCATGGGCTTTCCTCTGGGGCTCCAGAATGGCCGTGTCCTTCCTGGCTAGGTGGGGTATTTTGAATATGGATGCTGGTGACTCCAGGAGCCACTGAGGGCCCCTCTGAGCCAGGTTGAGCTCTTGGGCCACGGCACGGCCTGCGGAGCCGGAACTGCCCTTCCAGCTCTGTCGGGGATGGGCAACATCCACTGTCTCCTGCCTCCATTGGCCCTGCCCATTCTGCCCGGCATGTGGCACTGGTGGCTGAGTGCAGACACAGAGAGCGCAACCCATGGGTGGGGCACTGGGACTCCCGGATGGGCGCTCTGTGCTGTGGCACACCTCTGGGCCTGTTGGCTCCCTCATAGAAGAGGAAAACGGTGCTGCTGTCTTTAATTTTCCTCTCCTCTTTCCCCTTGGCTCTCAGTTCCATGCCTTTACCTGCCCCCTCAGGTAAGGTGGGAGGAGAGGGATGAGGGAAATGAGAAGGGGCTTGTTTGGCTCAGTCATCTGGCCACAAAGCAAGTGATGGAGCAGCAGCCTTTGCCAGGGCTCTCCTGGGTCCTCCTACCCTTGCTTTGCGACTGCTGCTCAGAATAGTTCCCTGTGCTGCCGACAGGTTCAGAAGCACCTGGCTCACACCCTGCTCCTTGTGGGACCCAGGTGTTACAGTAGCAGAGGTGCCATCTGCTTTCTCTGTGCGTGCCACTCCTGCCCAGTCCCATCTTGGAGAGAGACGCCAGCTGGGCAAGTGCTCAGAGTTCCAGGAGAAGTCTCGCTCCCCTTAGAACTAGCTTAACATCTGGTGCTGCTATGCCCTAGGTTTGGGGCCAGTGGGGTAGGGGGCTCTGAGAACTCTGCCCTTCTCAGGGTGGGCCAGATTGTCCACAGATGACTTGCCAAGGTAGGGAATTCTTGGATCCCCAGTCTTTCCTTCCCCTCCCGAGTGGTGGGCCACTGATAGACGGGTGGAATCTGCTGCACAGCAGGCCCTGATAGATGAAGTCGCAAACGTGCCCCCACCCCACGCTTCCTGCCCTCCCCTTCCTGGGGCTGCTGCAGGCATTCCCACTCTTTCTGCTCCTCCTCGGCTGGCCGTGTTCTCTAGCTCTCTCTCTCTGCCTTGCCAGCCCAGCAGTCTCCTGCGGTCCCCTTGCCATGTGTCTCCTTCCCAAATTCAGCACCTTGCTCCACAGCTCGGGGAAAGAGCATCCAAAGTGTAGCTAGCTGCCTCCAAAGTGTCCCCACCCCCACGAGACGGCACTGACTGCTCCCTTGAGGAGACAGTGTTCATATGGGGTCCAGTCCCCCCCTCCCCTCCCAAACAATGGGAGGAATGTGGGCCGTTCTTGTTAAGCATCGTGCAGTGTTCATGACATTGATGTTAAATAAGCTCCTAGAGTCTGGAAGCTGCTGCTAACATGCTTGCCACAAACCTTCAGCTGACTAACCCCTGGATATATGACAGCTCCTGTATTGCAAACTAGGCCGTGCCCTGGTACTACCTTCCCCACCCCAAGATCTGAGGCATGTAGCACTTGTAACATTGACCAGATCACTTCAGAGGGAGCTTTTTTCAAGTCACCCCCCCTAAGCTGGGAGCTGGGGGGGGAGGGGGAGATGTTGCTTGGGGAGCCCAGCTGAGCCAGGGGTAAGGGTCTTGCAGTTTTGTGTCTTGCCTTCTTCTAACCCAGTGTACAATATCTTTTTTGCCAGATTTTTCCTGTTAATGTATTTTGTAGAAATTGGCTACTTGAAACTTAAACTCCAATAAACATAATTGCTAAGAGGCCTCTTATTTTTGATGATCCTATGATTTGTTTTTCCCTAATGTCTACTGCTGACATTTAAAGGTTTGAAATAAAGTTATCCATAAAACTGTAGACGTGACATAATTGTAAATAAACTGTATATTTTGAAAAAATTGTTTAAACAGTGTGTGGATGTTACTTCTTGGGATGCTCTCGGCCCGGAGGGGGGGCAACTAGACTGGTTTACCTTAACAAGAGACCACACCCAAGCCTGAAGCCCCATGATGTCCCATCTACCTGTGGTTCCTAGGTCCCAGTGCTGGCGCATGGTTTCAGATGCCTCCAGTCAGGCAGTTCTAGAAGGAATTTCCCTGGAATCCTTCCCTGCTTCACCATCTTCCATCTCCGCCCCTGAGACAAGGCCGAGTGCTCAGCCATGGCTTTGCCAGAGCAGCAGCTCTTAGCAAAGCTGGGGGAACTGACTGTCCTGCAGACTTCTGGGCATCTCCATTGGCCATGAATTGGTGGGAGGATGTAGCTTTTCCCTGGCCTTGTGCCAGTCACTGGGGGAGGGGGACAGCTGCACTGGAGCTGAACTTTCAGACTGCGTAGACAGACCCATGCTAGCGCTAAGAATGAAGGGTTGCGGTGCAGCGTGAGCACCAGGAGGGTGAACCGCCCCGAGTACGATCCTGTCTGAAACCCTGGCTCCATCTGTGGGGAATCTCACCCATGGAATTGCTGACCACAGGCCAGCAAACGGGCTGGCAGGTGCTACCTGCATTGCAGCGTGGTGGTGGATTTGGGGTTGGGGTTGGAGTGGGAGCTTGAAGGGGGAATTACTGGTTCAGCCTCTAGCGTTCAGCACAGCTGGTGGTGGCTATAATGTCTCATAATAGCCACCAGAGGCAGCCCACAGTGGTTAACAGGATGGCCCAAGGGCAAGGGAGTGCTGCTGTCTAACTAGGGCAGAGGGATGAAATGGAAGCAAACCCATCCCCATGGTGAGGCGTGTGGGGCAACAGCCCATGGCCCCTCGCTCGTGCAATGAGTTCAGCAGCTCACCTGCTCAGAGCTCAGCCCTCTCCTTCCTGCACACCCTGTGCAGTGTGTCTGTGCCAGGGCTGGCTCCAGGCACCAGCTTAACAAGCAGGTGGTTGGGGCAGTGTGACGAACTGGGACTGTTGTTGCTGTGGTCTGTGAATGCTGACAGGGGATTGTGGCTAGGATAGTCTGCATTGGGGGATGGGAGACTGACCGGAGAATACCTGAGCATGTAACATGAGAACCCAGGAAGGGGTTAGAGGCCAGGTGACACCTTTGCCCGGGAAACTGAACAAAGGCTGTGGGAGGGGTCGCTGAAGGGAGAGTTTCAGGAGCTGGCTGGTGGAATGGCTGGGAGGCAGACAGGGCTCTGACCTCCCAAGGGGGCTGGGGTGCCCGAGGACCCCAAGATGGACCTAACTGAGGGGGTCCTGTTTTCTGTGCCTGCGGGACCTGTCTTGAACTGTGTCCCTGTCGTCTAAATAAACCACCTGCTCTACTGGCTGGCTGAGAGTCATGGTGAATTGCAGGAAGCCGGGGGTGCAGGGCCTGAGTCCCCCACACTCCGTGACAGGCGGCCAAGGGAGAGGGGCGGCACCTGCGGCAATTCGGGGGCGGCAGGTCCCTCATTCCCTCTAGGAGCGAAGGACCTGCCGCTGAGCCGCCGCCAATGGCGATTGCGGCTTTTTGTTGCTTGGGGCGGCAGCTTTTTTCTCACCTTGGACCCAGGGCTCTTGTGTGCTGGAGATAGGGGTAGCTGTGGATTCTCCATCCCGTGGGGCCTTCGCAGCAAGGCCTTGCTAAAGGGTACACTCTGCTTTGATCCCAGGAGACGGGGCTGGATGCAGTAATTACTGCGTGAGTGAGGGAGAGATGCTGCAGGATGGACCTGCCCTTCTGACCTGGAAATCTACCAACCCAAGCAGCAGAAGGTGGGGATAGTGGCACAACAGTGGGGGGTGTGGTGGGGGCAGCTCCTATTATTTAAAGAGTCTGGAAAACTAGTGAGAGGGGAAGAGCGAGAAGGGGCAGGAAAAGCCACGGCAAGGTTCTGTTTTGTTTTATTCACACTTGGTACCATCCAGGGGCCAGACATGCGCTGAGCAGTAGGAATCTAACAGAAAGGGGAGTTGGTAGCTCTGGAGTGCAGCAACTGTGCCATGGCTCAGCGCCGGCGTGGAGTCAATAGGTCAGTGCCAGAGCCAGCACTAGAACCCAGAGGTCCTGATGGCCCATCTCTCCTTCTCTAGCCATTAGACAGCATTGCACTCACAGGTCCCAGTCTCAACCACTAGCTCATTCTCCTGGGTCGGTGCTGAGTGTTAACTTAGACACGAGTGTGCCTCTAAACCCTCGCAGGAGAGGTATTTACATCACACGCTAAAGGGATAAATCCTAGAACCAGGGCAAGCCGCATTGATTCTGTAACGGGGCCACAGGGCTGACCTGTTTTGACATGGAAAGCCAGAGGGTGCTGGGAGAGTGGGGAAAAACCATCATCAAGCTCACCCATTAATGGCAATACACACTGACAGACCTGCTGCCACATAGGGCAGAGGGACCCAAAGGCTGGTCCCTCTCGGAGTCCCCATGCAGTTCAGGGGTTAGCAGTGGCACTTGGTCCCTGCTCAGTCTCTCACCACGGCAGGCTGCAGTGACTGAGCAGAACTTCCCCGGGGTTTAGCCCTGCAAGTTTCTGCTCCGCCCCACCCACCCCTGGGCCGGGTGCTGTTGTACTTAAAGTACTGCACAGGATCTTTTCAGGGGGAATAAGACAAAACGCCACATTTATTAGTAATACACTTATTCATTAACACTGTATTATATGCATATAATATATATTACACTTACACTCACACACACACACAAATCCACTCCATCTTCTTGTTACCAATTAGTTGCTCCCCTTAACTTCACTGGCCAGGTGAGTTAGATGGGGGAGGGGGTGGAGCCGGGCTTCTGCCGATCCGGATCGATGCTCCCATGTTGACAAGACGAGACCCGGGGTCCTCTGCAAGACACCTCACTTTTATAGCAGCTTTTCTCTTATGCAAATCTAGACCAGATTCAAACTCTGTGTCTGTGTCCATTGGTCCTTTGTGCTGCTTTCTTTTGAGTGTTGTCCCAATGCTGCAAAGAGGGTGTTTCCAAAAGAAGGTGCTTGCTTCTAACCCCCGAGGCCATCGGTATGTCTGCTTGTCTTTAATGAGCCCACTTGACACGTTTTATTGTCCTTGGGTCTGGCTCCCAGCCCCTCTCCAACAGTTGAGGCTGTCTGGAGGTGCTGCCTTCCATGCCTTGCTCATCCACACCTCATTCATTCAACAGGGCAATTGATTAAGAGTGGGGGGGGTGGGGGAGAGCTCTTGTTCTACTGCTAGCAAAAAGAAAATTTTCTTCTATCTTATTCTATCCTTAGGGGCTATAATATTATACCAAGGGCAATGCAAAGTTTCTAAATGAGGCTTTGATACAAAGTTCCATGAAAACCGAGGTCACACATGGGTAGACCCACCACAAGGTTATATGAAGAGGCACAATGTAAAGTCATATGAAAATTATCAGAGATTGATCTACAGTGCTCCCTGGTGCCCACGCTTTGCCCCATCCCAGGCCCAGCTCCCCTTGCCTCCCATGTGCTGCCCCACCCAGGGTCGAAGCCCCTCACCTCCCATGCGCCACCCCTGCATTAGACCCCGTGACTCCTACCTGCCTCGTTCTGCCCCCCCCCCCTTGGGCCTAGGCACCTCTCTGATGGCCTACCTTGGTCCCAGCACCCACATTCTACCCTTCCCTTGAGCTCTGGACCCTCTCGGCACAAGCCCAGCATCCCCAGCTTGCCCCACCCCATTTCCTTCAATATGTTTAATGCTGTTTGGTTTTTAGTAAGGGTTTCCTTTCACTTCCTGCCCAAGAGGGAACCTCCTCCCCAGCGCTGGCTGGTGGGTGGGTGACCCCAATTCCCACAGTGCCCCCAGCAGCAGGTGCCTCAGATAAGGTGACCAAGTATCCAGTTTTGGACCAGAACACCCAGTCAAAAAGGGATCCTGGTGGTTCCGGTCAGCACCGCTGCTTGGCTGGGTCCCGAGGCCAATGGGAGCTGTGGGGGTGGCGCTTGCAGACAGGGCAGCATGCAGAGCTGCCTGGCCGCACCTCCACCTAGGAGCCGGCGGGGAGGACAAACCACTGCTTCCAGGAGCTACCTGAGATAAGCGCAGCCCGGAGCCTGCACCCCGACCCCTTCCCGGGCCCCAACCCTTGCCCCAGCCTTGATCCCCCTCCCACCCTCTGAACCTCTTGATCCCAGTCCAAAGCACCCTCTTGCACCCCAAACCCCTCATTCCCAGTGCCCACATCCTCAGATGGAGCCTTCACACTCCCCCCCCCGCCACAGCTCTAATCCCCCTCCTGCCCGCTGAACCCCGCAATCTCAGCCCAGAGCAGCCTCCTGCACCTCAAACTCCTCATCGCCTGCCCCAGCCCTGATCCTGATCCCTCAGCCCCAGCTCAGAGCTCCCCTCCTGCACCCCAAATCCCTCATCTCTTACCCCACATCAGAGCCCATGCCCCCAGCCAGACCCCTCACACGCACCCCTGCCCCAACCCAGAGCCCTCTCCCATATTCCGAACGTCTCAGCCCAAGCCTGGAGACCCCTCCTACACCCCAAATCACCAATCCCCAGCCCCCTGAACTCCCCATTTCTTGCCCCACTCCAGATCCCTCACCCACTCCAACACCCCAGCCCCCTGAGCCAGCCGGGTGAAAATGAGCGAGTGAGAGAGGGAGGGGAGTATGGAGTGAGCAGGGGCAGGGCCTCTGAGAAGGGGCATGGCATGGCAGTCTCGGAGGAGGGCAGGGCAAGGGTGTTTGGTTTTTTGCGAGTAGAAAGTTGGCAGCCCTAGCCTCAGAACAGGGCAGCTGTGCGCACTCAACCTCCCCCCTACCCCCGCCCCCCGGGGCTTCCACTGGCCTGTTTGGAGCCTCAGCTACTCCTGGGGGGGACTCCCACTCTCATAGCCCCACCAGTGCCACCCCCATGTGCAGGGCTGCCTGGGGCTGGGGGCAAGTGGGGCAATTTACCCTGGGCCCCGCAGGGGCCCCCATGAGAGTTTTCGGCAGGTCTTCAGCAGCAGGTCCTTCAGTGCCGCCAAACACACCCGGAGCGAGTGAAGGACCCGCTGCCAAAGACCCGGAGCTTCTTCCGCTCTGGGTATTCAGCGTCAGGGGGTCCTTCCGCTCCGGGTCTTTGCCGGCAGCATTTCGGCGGTGGGTCCTTCACTCGCTCTGGGACCCGCCGTTGAAGTGCCCCAAAGACACAGAGCGGAAGGACTCCTGCCGCCGAAGACCCCAGCCCCCCTGAATCCTCTGGGTGGCCCGGCCCACGCGGCTGGGATCATGTTCTCCATGGGTAGCCCCATGCCCTGGAACACTCACCAGCAGAGTAACGACTGCAGTGGTTAGCCCAAGTGAAGATGCCCCAGGCCTGGTGCCTCAGGGAGCCAGAGCCCAGGGCAGGCAGCACCATCTGGGCAGGGCATAGAGGATGGCAGGGGGATCAGGGTTGGGGACTGGCAGTGGAGCAGGCCCCTGCAGCATAGCCCCGCCAAGCAGCAAACCAGAGGCTTATGGGAGGCGAGTAGCAGCTGACAGGATGGTGTGGTTGGAGACGCATGCTCGGCCCCCCGGCCCCACTCATACTGGGGAGCTCCCTCTGCGAAGTACGCTGCTCCCTGTGGGCTGGCCCTGGCTCTTTGCTCCATTCACAACTCGGGTATCTTGGTCACCAGCTAACAGCTGGCCTTGCTGCGGGGATGCAGGGTCACCCTGCTACATACGCGCCCCTCAGCCTACCCCTCCTGCCCTGTGCGGCTGTGGACAAGGATGAGGGAGCTGTAGGGACAGTAAAAACCATCTGCCTCCCGATGGCAAAGGCTGGATGAGCTAAGCCAGGGGCCCCACCCCCAGCTATACCATCAGGTTTGGGCAGCACAGCTGGGAGCTCTGGACTAGCCATGTGGTGCTGGGGCCTGCGCTGTATCCTGCCCAGTGCAGCTGTGCACCTTGGCCCTCCCCTCAGAGCCGCCTGAATGTCTCTAGGACCGAACACAGATAACAATGGCCCAGCAGCTGCTGACCAGCAACTGAAAGATGGGCCAATCCCATTACTCTGCCATGGCCCCAGGAGACCGTGGCCCACCAGCATGTGGCCAAGGATGGCCCAGAGCCAGGCCACGGCCACGTTAGTCTGCAGCAGTGGGAAGGTGTTTTGAGTGACTGGGTGATTTGCAGCTCATCCATTCCTGTCAACCAGGCTCTCTGCCCCGCAAAGCCCAGCCTCTCACCGACACAGCCCCAACCCTGTTGGTGCCTCACAGCCTCCCTCCCGTCACGGCTCCATGGGCACCTCCCACGGACAACAGCCACCATAGCCGCATGAGCCTCCCATCACTGCGGGGCATAGGGACCAGCATGGAGACTCGGGTCAAGAGCCCAATGCCCTGGCTCAGAGGTGCATGCTGGCTCTCACCATCCCCTAGGTGCTGACTGGCTCTTGGTCTGTAGTCACCGTATTTATTTATGGGTGTTAACGAGGGTGTTCACCCCCTCCCAGTGTAGCATAGCCCCTCACAAAGAGCCACCAGTTCACCTCACAACAGCCCTGGCAGCGTGTAATGATGCTGGTTCTGGTGGTACCCAATTGAGAGTGCCAATTCAGGACAAATTGCTTAGAGCAGGGCAGTTACAGGCCGAGGCTGGGGTTTCTTTGCACACCAAGGCAAACCAAACCAGCCAAACAGAGAAAACTTTGGTTTTACCACATGTCACACAAGCAATTCCCTTAGACATTCCAGTTTCCCAGGATCACCACCAGTGCCACTTGTTATGGGGACAAATGGTTATGAAAACCCCAGTAAAAGAAAAAAAAGGTTCTCTCGAGCCCAAAGGACCAAGCCCCAGACCCAGGTCAATATACAAATCAGATCTTGCCCACAAATCATGCTGTTGCCAATCCTTTAGAATTTAGATTCTAAAGGTTTATTCATAAAAGGAAAAAGATATACATGAGAACTAGAACTGGTTAAATGGAATCAATGACATCCAGTAATGGCAAAGTTCTAAGCTGCAGGTTCAAGTCTCTGGAGCACATCCCCAGCTGGGATGGGTCCTCAGTCCTTTGTGTAGAGCTTCCGTTTGTAGCACAGTCCCTCCAGGGGTCAGAAGCAGGATTGAAGACAAGATGGAGGAGCTGCAGCAGCTTTTTATAGTCTCTTGCCATGCAGCCCGTGCTTTCTTGTCCCAAAGACGAGCTGTCCATCACATGGGATGGAAAAACTTCAGAGTTCTGTCCAGAGGCAGGTCCCTGCCTTGCTGAGTCACAAGGTGTGTCTGCCTTCTCTCAATGGGGCAGGTGTATAGCTGATGGTCCTTAACAGGCCATCAAGCAGGCTAGGCAGAGCTGACACCAACTTGTCTGGGGTGTCACCCAGCAGCATAGCATAAGTTTCAAATACAAACAGCATAGAGCCAATATTCATAATTTCAACTACAAAAATGATACACATAGCATAATTATAACCAGCCAATCATAACCTGGCCATAGATACCTCACACGACAACCTTTGTACAATATTTGCTGCAAATATATCACAGTGGTTGCAACAGTGATCTATACGGTTACAGCTTCTGTCAATAACATCACATGGGGGTAAATATTAGCCCTGTTTTGCAGCTGGGGAAACTGAGGCATGGAGTGGCTAAGAGTTTGCAGCTGTGCTGAGCACACAGAACTGCACCTGAAGTCAGCAGGGAGTGGAGCTGCTCAGTGTAACGACACCCCTGCAGGGACTAAACCTGGCTCTAAAAGCACAAGGCTCTAAAGTCAGATCTATCAACTTTGCTTCAGTAACGGACTCACAAACGTCATTACATGGGTCAATTGGAGGGGGACAAAGAACCACAGTGGGGGCTGATGTGGGTTAGACCATACTCAGCGTCTCTTGTTATTTATAGGTAGGTGGGCTCAGGTCTGTAGTGGGCGGAACTCTAGCTCCACCCCACTACTTCCTGGTATAAATTGGATTTGCAACATGTCCCTACCCACAGCCACCACCAGCCACAGACTGAGCTGCCTCCAGGCCTTGCTGGACCAATGGGTTTGCCCCATCTGAGGAGAGCAACGCAAGTGACTTTAGAATTAAGCTTTGTCCTAGTCCAACCATCTGATGTGCTAGGATGGTGAGGCTTTGGGCCCCTCTAGCAGCAGGGGGTAAATGAGGCAGGGGATTTCAGGAAGAGAAAGGCGCATCTCATGGTTAAAGCAGGTGAATGCTGACCTGGAGAGCTAGATTATATTCCTCTCTCTGCCACAGAGTTCCTATGGGATGCTGGGTAGGTCACTTAAACCCAACTTTTCACAGGTGTCCATGGATTTAATCGTGTGTTCCTCATTTTCTGGGTGCCCGACTTGAGACTGTGACAGAGTGCATGAACTGTCACATGGGTGGGAAAGAAAGGAAAAAAAACAGAGCAGCTGTAGGCAGTGGAACCCCAGCAGATGAGAACTAGGGTGTGGTCCAGCTGGTGCTCATCAACCACCACACCCCACAGAGGTGAGTGAGAGGAGTATATAACACGGTAAAGCAGTGCTCCGGGCGGGGGACTGTGCACTCCGGTGGATCAAAGCAAGTTCAATATAACAGTTTCACCTATAATGCGGTAAGATTTTTTGGCTCTTGAGGACAGCGTTATATCGAGGTAGAGATGTAGTTTTAATTAAGATACATTATATCTCATCGTGGAATAAGGATTATAAATTCTAATTCTATAGTATGAGACAATATATTCATGTAATGTTTAAAAAAAGTTTTGTAAATGAGTTCTAATAGTTCATGGATTAGGGACCCAATTTTATGGGGTTCCACAGGCTTTGGTATAGATTATTTAGCTTAATCTTTCTATCTACCCAATAGGACTCAGTGCTCAGTCTAGAAGAAACCTTCAGAGATGATTAGTTTTGCAGTTCTCAAACAGTGGATTTGTGTCTCCAGAGGTAACATGCTTGTTAACAGCAAAAATGTTTTAAATAAATAAATAAATAATATATTGAGGTGAGAAATAACAGACCTCAACTCTATTGTCCCTCTGCACATTTGTGTACACAGAGTCCCTCTCTTTAAAAGTGAAAAGTTTCAAAAAGTTCAATGAATAGAAGATTGTTGGGGCGGAATAGATCTGAACAAGGACAAGAAGTCTGGAGATAAATGTGAGAAGCGAGGGACATATGCTTTTTTGTTAAAAGATTATGTTTGCTGTTGAAGGAAAAAATCCAGAATACTTAATGTTGTTGTTTTAGTTAAATAAAACAATTAAATGTCTGTGTGGTGATGTTCTCCTCCTAATACAGCCCAGCAAGAAAATCCCCCCAAATATTAATGATTAACCTGTTGAACTGGAGAATGTTGAACATTCACCTCCCAATGACTTCATAAATATCTGCTTCAATTATCTTTGGTAAATGAAATAACCAAACAATCATTCATTTTCTGATATAACTGTAAAACTCATCTGAAAAGTTTTCAAAATAAATCACAGTTTAAAAATGTATAGTGTGTACTTTCTAAAAATGAAACCTACATCTATCTCCGAGTTGTGAAGAATGTGTATTAAGATTATAACAACCAACAAGAATGCACTTTTATATAGAAAACCATGATTAAATCGAGTTTTCCTGACTAGTGATTTAAATCAAATCCATCCTGCCCACTGTGCTCTTGCCCCTGGCCCCTTCATTCCCCATGGTGGCCCACAAATATGTTAGGCACCGGGCCCACAAAAAGTTAATCCGGCCCTGCCTCAGACTGCAGCTTGCTAGCAACAAGGACTCACAAACTGGAGGCTTCAACCTTCCACCACTGCTGAGCATCCACTTCTTGTTCTTGTGTTACTGCTGCTCCTGGAGTACTTCAGGAGAGCGGTTGCTGTCCTGCCCCTGTCACCTTGGGCATCTCCAAAAGATGCCTCTTGCACTGATCTGCTCTGGCAACATGTTTTTGACATGTGTGTGCTTTACCAGACTGTGGAATTTATCAGTGTCCTCTTTGGCACCTCAAGTATAAATGCTTTCAGAGATTTCCTTAGCAAAATCACACAGGCCGAATCATGACCTCCGACCCACCCAGGCTTCTCTGCAGGGACTGGGGAGATGGACTCCTCGCTCAGGCTGAGGAGCTGCTCCACAGATGTGCCTGCCGCCCACAGAGAGGGGAGCGTCTCCAGCTCTCTGTTCTTCCCGTGGACCCCTTCCTGTTCTTGGCGTATTCTCTCAGTGGACATGACTTTTAGGAAATATCATCACTCCTTTCCTGCAGCCCCTGCTTGTGGAGGAGTCTCTTTCTCCCTGAAGGGGTGGTACAGCAGCTTTCAGGGGCTATATGGAACATAGATGCTCAGGCAGGGTATAATAGAAGTGGCTCAGGGCAGTGTAGCAAACAGATGCTTCCCCTGATGCTTTCTGTCATGTTCCAGAATCTGTTTTCATGTCAAAAAAAGTTCTAAGTGTCTCTAGCTGTGAAAGATATGGTCTTTTGCAGTGGTTTTCAAACTTTTTTTTTCTGGGGACCCAGTTGAAGAAAATTGTTGATGCCCGTGACCCAATAGAGCTGAGGATGAGGGGTTTGGGGTGTGGGATGGGTTCTGGGCTGGGGGTGCAGACTCTGGGGTGGGGATAAGGGGTTTGGGGTATAGGAGGGAACTCTGGGTTTGGGGGGGCTCAGGGCTGGGGCAGGGCATTGGGGCACGGGCTTACCTCGGGCAGCTCCCTCTCTGGGGCTGCACTGGCCAAGGACAGCAACTTTGAGTTGGGTGCAGAGAAGGGACGAGCATGTTAAAGGGACTTTTGGGTTGCTGGACTTAAGACCCTGAAGGGAAAAGGACACTGCCCAACTTACTTGGGGGTGGGTCTTTTGCTCATGGTTTATGTTTATGAACCCTAGTTGAAGTGTTTTCCCAAATTAATGCTGTTATTTTCCTCCTTTTATTAAAAACTTTTGCTACATTCAGACTCTGCTTGCGAGAAGGGAAGTATGGTGTCTTAGAGGTGTCCTGGGAGTGGTGTGTAATTGTCCCAGGTCACTGGGTGGGGCGCTCGAGCAGGTTTTGTGCTATATTGTTGAAAAGGAACCCCTAGATACTGAACCCGGCCCTCGTTGCTACTGGCTTCACCTGGCAGAAGGGTTAAATAAGAAAATAATATTACGCTGAAATCTTCCAGCAAAAGCATTTTATTTTGATGTAATTTCTGTGTTCTGTGAAATATAACCATTAGGTTGGGGAAAAAACATTCAAAATGTTGAACCAAGCATAAACCAATGTAGAGATCCGCCTGAGTCAGCAGACCTGACACAATAGCTCTGAGAGAGGTCAACTGCCCCCATCTCCATGAGATGTTGACTCTGAAGTTTAATGAAGACCATATAATCATTAATTATTTCCTTGTTGGTCAGACACAAAGACATTAATCATTAACTATCTACTAGGAGTGACGTCATAGCAACTGAAGTGGGTAGGACCTGGCAACGTCAGTACTTCCCTCCCCTCCCCATCATCACACTAGGATAAAGCAGCACATTTTCACAGCACAAGTAAATGTTGTTGGTCTGCCGCACAATAGTGAAAATTAAAAATGTCAGCTGTAAAGCAGCAGCAGCAAGTGGCTCAAAGCCAATCGTCCCAGTGGGAGGGCACAGCTCTGGCTAGGGCTTGAGGGGAAAAGGAAGTAAGCCGAGTTTAGTAACCAGTGCCAGTGAAGCTGAGTTCACCATGTGACTTACAAATAACTTAGGCCAGTATTCTTCTTAGTAGCATTACAGCAGCACCTAGAGGCCTGAACTGAGATTGTTAGGCACAAATACGTAGTCAGAGGACTGCCCTCAATTGACTCCCCATCTAGAACAGGGGTTCTCAAACTGGGGGTCATGACCCCTCAGGGGGTTGCGAGGTTATTACACAGGAGGGTTGTGAGTCACGGGCAGCACCAGACTCTTCCTAGTGAGGGAGCTGAAGTGGAACCAGTGGTGTGCAAACTGGAAGGTGTGCCAGAGGTTCTCGGGGGGGGGGGAGGGGAAGGGCAGGATATGAAGAAACTTTGTCAATATCACTTTTCACAGCAGACTTAGCATCCCATTGCTACTCTTACTTCTGCGCTGCTGCTGGCGGCGGCACTGCTGTCAGAGCTGTGAGGCTGTGAATGCAATTCTGCGCTGGCTACTGGCAGGGTGGAAAGGGGTGGCCAATACAAAAGTTTGAGAACCACTGATCTAGACAGACAAGACATGCATAAAAAAAAGGGCAGGAACAGAGGGGAGGAAGGGACGTGCTCAGGGTCACACAGCTAGCCTGAAATAAAACATAGGTTGCCTGTCTCCCAATCCAGTGCCGTATCCACTGTGACTGGGCCATAACGTCTCACTGAGATGCAAGACGTTATCTTAAATATGTATAGACCCAGTTAATTCCATCAAATGCTGCCTTATCATGGATTTCTGCTAGCACTGGACAGTCAGCTAGGCTGTCATTGTGAAAGCAGAGAGAGATCTTTAGCCTCCTTTTCATAGCACCAGAGCCTTGTCGGCCCACAATAAATCCTGCTGATTCCAGGAGATCAAAATTGCTACAAGCAATTCTGATGAATGATCCTTTATATCACAAAAAGAGCAACACAAGCCACATGGGGGAAAGGCTTTAGTGAGCTAATAAGCCAAGATTCAGGTAGTTCAGTTTTTTTTCCAGTACATGCTCAGCAGAGGTGTAAATCTTACTCCTGGGGGAATTCTGCAACAAAAAATCAAAAATTCTGCACACAATATTTTAAAATTCTGTATATTTTATTTGTCAAAATAATGCAAAATAATCACTCTGTTTTAAATTATTTTAGTAATTTTATTTAAACTATAATACAGTGGATGTAGAATAGGAGTGGGGGGCATTGGAGGAAATCCCCCACCCCCCTTGCCTAATAGTAATGTAGCTAGGTTTGACCCTTTATTTCTAGTTATTAGTCAACAAATATATGCAGCCATATGCTCAGTGTTACATCATAGGCGACCAAAGAGCAAATGAGGGCTGGAGACTCTAACTAACAATTTATATTGGCTACTGACCATCTCCAGAAAGGTCAGTAGCAAACAATTCATGGAGTACATTTTGATAGGAAATTTTTTCAGTACAAAAATTTAGACCAGTTCTAATCACGAAAACACTGTAAGCATTTATAAGGCTATACTGTCCTTAATACCCCTCTGGCAATTTGAAGGAGCCTTAAAACTTTCACAAAGACAATGGGAACAATTCACTAAGCAGTCAGACTGCTACATTCTGTCATCTTTGAGACTAACAGAAGTATTGGGAGCATAAGCTTTCGTGGGTAAGAACCTCACTTCTTCAGATGCAAGAAGTGAGGTTCTTATCCACGAAAGCTTATGCTCCCAATACTTCTGTTAGTCTCAAAGGTGCCACAGGACCCTCTGTTGCTTTTTACAGATTCAGACTAACACGGCTACCCCTCTGATACTTGCTACATTCTGCTCTGCCTGAGGGGACAGAGCCTGCCCCATGCCTCCCTCCTCAGAAACACCCTGAAGTCTCTCTCTCTCTCTCTCGCTCTCACTCGCAGGACTGCCCCCCAACGGTGATTTACGTCTCTACTGGCTGCTCCAGGCACCTGAGCCAACCTGCCTGTGCTGCTGGGGAGGGGCGCATAACTGCTCTTGCAGCTTCCCTTTGCTTTCCCATCAGAAGTCATTTTTTTGCAGGGAAGCAAAGAAATCTGCAGGGGACATGAATTCTGCACATGTGCAGTGATGCAGAATTCCCCCAGGAGTAAAATTTGCCAAACAATCTCGAGACCTTTGCTCCAAGCTCATCTGGGCCTGGTACTCTGTCATCCTCCTCCTGGGAATGAATTACTTCACCAAATTCCTCCACTGTAACAAAGCCAAGGCTTGAACCTTTGAGATCACTGGGAGATCTAAGGCTCTTCAGAAGCTCCATTATTAAAAGTCTTCTGCTGCAGCATTTTGTTTGCTGTATAACTTGTAAATAGTAGCAAATTCCCCAGCCATTCCAAGTAGATTGGGTTCATTAAAGGTTCTCTTTTGTAACCTGGCTGTGTGTGCTAGTCCTCTTGTAACATCCATCATCCCTACGGAGCTGTTCCTTTTATGACTAACTGCATGCCAGACTTGGCGGGGATTCCATTAGCACCCCATGTATGACAGGTTTTAGAATGGGGGTGGGGGGGCAGGGAGGCATGTGGCAGGAGATTCAAACCATGATGCAAGCCGGGAGCTGTTTGAAATTCCTCTGGAGTTAAGCCTGCTCCACCAGGTGAAAGCAGATGAGCCGGCTGATGAAGGGAAAGGGAGCTGGGTAAGCTTGTGCCTGAATTAATCCTTATAGTAACTTCCCCTCATTTTTGTTTGCCTGAAATCTCACTTCCCTCCTCCTCCCCACTCCCCGCACTGCCCTTCACCATCCTATCTGCAGCTTTAGAGAACAAAGGCACTCACTTTTTAACTGACTCACTTACTTGTGTGTGTGACGCTATGAGTATAATATAATACCTCACTGAAAAGTGACAGGGCCAGAAAGAGTTAATTAACTCACAGACTGACCTGTCCCATGGCTGAATTGTAGAGACTGGTTAGGAAGATAGGTAAATGAATAGAGCTTTGAAATGTAAGTCTGTATTGTTAGAGGTAAAAGGGTAGATGTTTGCTCAGGGCTTGTGATGTAAGCAAACAAGTCTTGTCTATTGCAATAGCTTTAATTCAAAGATCAAAGAAGGAATATTAACATTTATGATGATACTTGAGTGAAATAGTATTACTATCTAAATGTCTCTTTGAAGGTTGTGGTAACCTGTATCTGAACTGTTTAATGGATAAATGATCCTGTGCTAATTGCCATGATATTTAGAAGAAGGAGAGTTAGGCCTATTTTCTCAGGCCAAAAGGCTTCTGGAAATGTATAAAAACCTTGGGACACGATCCTGCTGCATCTCAGATCTGCTTTGGGTTTCAAGAGGGGGAAACCTTAAGCCATAAGGATTGAGATCCCCAGTCTTTGACTGGAGTCACTCTGAATATGGATATTGGACTATAACCTATGGACTTTAAGTCTGAAAGGACTTTTTGTCAACTACAAGCTCACCTGTGCTATGTATCTGAACCTCAAGAATTGAATTCAAGTCTGTCTGTATATTGCTCTTTTAACCAACTCTCTCTCTCTTTTCTTTTCTTTTTTTTAAATAAAATTTAGCTTAGTTAATAAGAATTGGCTATAAGCGTGAATTTTGGGTAAGATCTAAGTTATAATTTAACCTGGGTATGTGGCTGATCCTTTCGGATTGGAAGAACCTTTTCTTTTATATGATGAGATAAGATTTTCAGTAATCATCATCATATCTGACGTGTGTGTCTGGACGGAGGCCTGAGGCTGGGTACTTTAAGGGAACTGCATTGTTTGGACTTTTGAGTAACCAGTGAGGTATTATAAAAGCTGTTCTGTGCTGGTTTGGTAAACTAAGTATTGGAATATCCACCAGCTTCTGGGGTTTGTCTGCCCCGTTTTGTTTGCAGTTCACCCTGATTGGGTGACCTCAGCTGGCTCCCACGGGCAGCACCGTCACAGTGTTTTAGAAATTAAAATTTTTAAAGAACCATAGAATTGTAGGACTGGAAGGGATCTTGAGAGATCTCTAGTCTAGTCACCTGCACTCCTGGCAGGACTAAGTATTATCTAGACCATCCCTGACAGGTGTTTGTCTAACCTGCTCTTAAAAATCTCCAGGGATGTCAGGATTCCTTCCCCACTCTGAACTCTAGGGTACAGATGTGAGGACCTGCATGAAGACCCCCTAAGCTTATTTTTTTCCAGCTGTCATAACTATAAAGGGAAGGGTAACAGCTGTCCTGTGTACAGTACTATAAAATCCTTCCTGGCCAGAGACTCCAAAATCCTTTTCCCTGTAAAGGGTTAAGAAGCTCAGGTAACCTGGCTGGCATCTGACCCAAAGGACCAATAAGGGGACAAGATACTTTCAAATCTTGCGGGGGGGAAGGCTTGTGTTTGTGCTCTTTGTTTGGGAGTTCGTTCGCTCTTGGGACTGAGAGGGACCAGACATCAATCCAGGTTCTCCACATCTTTCTAAACAAGTCTCTCATATTTCAAACTTGTAAGTAAACAGCCAGGCAAGGCGTGTTAGTTTTACTTTGTTTTCTCAACTTGTAAATGTACCTTTTACTAGAGTGTTTATCTCTGTTTGCTGTACTTTGAACCTGAGGCTAGAGGGGGGTCCTCTGAGCTCTTTAAGTTTGATTACCCTGTAAAGTTATTTTCCATACTGATTTTACAGAGATGATTTTTACCTTTTTTCTTTAATTAAAAGTCTTCTTTTTAAGAACCTGATTGATTTTTTCCTTGTTTTAAGATCCAAGGGGTTTGGATCTGTATTCACCAGGGAATTGGTGAAGAGTTTCTCAAGGCTTCCCAGGGAAGGGAATCCACTTGGGAATGGTGGCCGCGGACCAGATCTAAGCTGGTAGTTAAGCTTAGAAGTTTTCATGCAGGCCCCCACATTTGTACCCTAAAGTTCAGAGTGGGGAAGCAGCCTTGACACCAGCTTAGGTTAAAAACTTCCCAAGGCACAATTTCCCTCTTATGTCTTAGATTAAGTAACACTGCTACCACCAAGTGATTTAAACAAACATTTAGGGAGAGCCACTTGGAGCTCTACCTTCCCCAAATAATCCCCCAAACCCCTACACCCCTCTTCCTGGGAAGGCTTGAGAATATATCCTCACCAATTAGTCCTGGTGAATACAGACCCAAACCCTTGGATCTTAAAACAATGAAAAATTAATCAGGTTCTTAAAGAAGAATTTTAATTAAAGAAAAAGAGTGAAAGAATTTAGAACATAAAAGATCTCTCCTCTAGGCAAACTTTAACGTTACGACTCAGGAACAGCCTCCCTCTTCTTGCAAAGGAAATCACAAACAAAAATAAAAGTAACCTAACGCATTTCTTCTGTTATTACTTACTAATTCAAGGGAGTTAGATGGCTACCTCCTGGATCTTCTCCGGCAAAAGCACACACACACAACAACAACAAAGACTTTCCCCCCCCTCCCAGATTTGAAAGTATCTTGTCCCCTTATTGGTCCCTCTGGTCAGGTGTCAGCTAGGTTATGTGAGCTTCTTAACCCTTTACAGGTAAAAGAGGAATTAACCCTTAACTGTATATTTATGACAGATGGAGATTCCAGAACCTCCCTAGGCAACCTAGAATCCATTCCAAAAGATAGCAGGCAATCCAGTTATACACCCACATTGGTTAGTATCTTGTGCTTGGACAGATAGAAGAAACAGATGGTTGGTGTCCGCTTCTCAATTCTTTGGCTTGTTGGGCTGGGCAGTGACAAGCCATGTAGAGTCCACTGATCACGTGAAGAGGGACATCTCTTTTGTCTTTTTGAGGGAGACAGCTGGAACTTTTATGGAAATACTCTGAAATTCTCTCCCTCTGAAATGTCTTCCCCCCGATAGACTTTCCCATGCCATTCTGCAATGCATTCAGCTGGCACCCCTGCAATGGGGGGCTAGCAAGCATAGGGGCTAGGGCAGCTTCAGGACCCCAGTGGCAGCTGGGTTCTCTGTGCCTTTGTCACCCTCGGCCAAGATCACCACTATATGTGACAATTCAGTATTCACTGCAGTTGCCCTATACTCAGCTTCTGAAGGTTCCATGCAAGAGAACCCCTCCCGCCCCCCCCCGGTAGACGAGGCCATATTGCTATGGCTTGAGCTGGGAGCGGTGCTGTATCAAAGCACTCCAAACTAAAGTGACCGTGAGCCTAGCCTAGTAAAAGCTGTCTATAGGATTCATGCAAGGGCCTTTGAGACCTGACTTCCCTCTCTTGGTCTGTAAAACTAATGCTGTGTCTGTCTCAATCAGTAGCCTTTGGTGTGGTGGCCTTGATAGGCGTCCCTCCCTACCCGCAGAATGGAGAAAGAAGACCAGAAAGGATATGGTCAGCCAACTCCTCCAATCCTCTACAGCTTCAGACTGGGAACACAGGGCTTGGAGAGGCCACAGGACTGAGACCATGGGGAAGGACTGAGAATGGAGGAATCGACTGTTGCAGGAGAAGGAAAAGGACTGAAAGGCTCATTGGGAAATGCATCAAGCCATCAAACATGAATGTTGCAGAGCATTGACCGACATGCCCAAAGAGCACTGCCACAACAGTCTTTCCAGGTCTTAGAGACTCCATTGTCACCCCTCCATAAACCCCCAACACGTCAGGTGCTATCACAGGCACAGTCACTCCACGACGGAGGGAAAATAAGAACCACAGCTACACGGACATGTGAAAACCACAGGATCAGACAACACTTGTTTCATTCCATTTTGTAGATGGGGATGTAGGGGGGGCATGTGTGTCAAGTGTTCCCCTCCCCCCCAAGATTTCTGCTTGGCTGGTAGCGGGAAGGGAGAGGGGCACTGTCCTTCTCCCACTTCACCTGTCCTCCGGCACATTTGGCCCCTGTTCCTGGCACCCAGGCCTGGGCGGGGAGCTGAAAAGGTGGGGCCAGCTGCTTCTCACGCCAGCTGCTCCGGATCGCTGCTCTGTGCAGTGCAGTGGCTCCCTGCAAGAGCCTGGCTGGGGAGGTGGCGACGACAGCCCACCCCCGGCCTGGCCTGGCTGCTGGGGACAGGGGCCAAGTGAGCCCCCTACATGTTTCTGACTCACTCGGCCCCTGTCCTCAGCAGCCAGGCCTGGGCGCTGGGTGGCCCATCACTACCACCTCCCCAGCCAGGCTCTCCCAGGCAGCTGCTGTGCTGCACAGAGCATCGACCCGGAGTGGCCAGCTTCAGTCCGTGAGAAGCCAGTCCACCTTGTTCCTCCACAGTGGTGGCACCTTACCCACCCCCCCCCCGCCCCACTCCTTGCCTCACAACTACTGTGCAGGACATGACATACAGTGATAACAATGGCCTTTCTGAGATCCTATTAACTGAGCAAACATCACCAGTGACCCTTCAAGCTACTACAAGCATATTCAGCCTGAACCTGAGGAGACCACAGGTGAATCTTTCCTTGGCACTGTTGAGTGGGCCAGTGCAGGGCTTCATGAACAAGGGCTAGTCTGGGTCCCCACCAATGCCATTTCATCATTGCCAGTATGAATGTGCCAGCTGGGGAAGAATGTTGCTGCTTGCAGCTTTCTGAACAATCTCACACCCTTAAAGGTGCAAGGATCATGTACCTTCCACAAGCCATATCCATGAAGCATCCCTGGTGAGCACCAGCGCTTGGACTACCATGGAAAAGTCTCCCTTTCTGTTGATGTACTCTGGGGCAAGGTGGCATGGTGCCAGAATAAGGAGATATATGCCATCTATTATCCCACTGCAATTCAACAATCATAGATTCATAGAATATCAGGGTTGGAAGGGACCTCAGGAGATCATCTAGTCCAACCCCCTGCTCAAAGCAGGACCAGTTCCCAACTAAATCATCCCAGCCAGGGCTTTGTCAAGCCAGGCCATAAAAACCTCCAAGGAAGGAGATTCCACCACCACCCTAGGTAACGCATTCCAGTGCTTCACCAACCACCTAGTCAAATAGTGTTTCCTAATAGCCAACCTAGACCTCCCCCACTGCAACTTGAGACCATTGCTCCTTGTTCTGTCATCTGTCACCACTGAGAACAGCCGAGCTCCATCCTCTTTAGAACCCCCCTTCAGGTAGTTGAAAGCAGCTATCAAATCCCCCCGATTCTTCTCTTCTGGAGACTAAACAATCCCAGTTCCCTCAGCCTCTCCTCATAAGTCATGTGCTCCAGACCCCTAATCATTTTTGTTGCCCTCCGCTGGACTCTTTCCAATTTTTCCACATCCTTCTTGTAGTGTGAGGACCAAAACTGGACACAGTATTCCAGATGAGGCCTCACCAATGTCGAATAAAGGGGAACGATCACGTTCCTCAATCTGCTGGCAATGCCCCTACTTATACAGCCCCAAATGCCGTTAGCCTTCTTGGCAAGAAGAGCACACTGTTGACTCATATCCAGCTTCTCGTCCACTGTGACCCCTAGGTCCTTTTCTGCAGAACTGCTACCTAGCCATTCGGTCCCTAGTCTGTAGCAGTGCATGGGATTCTTCCGTCCTAAGTGCAGGACTCTGCACTTGTCCTTGTTGAACCTCATCAGGTTTTTTTCTGCCCAATCCTCTAATTTGTCTAGGTCCCTCTGTATCCGATCCCTACCCTCTAGTGTATCTACCACGCCTCCTAGTTTAGTGTCATCTGCAAACTTGCTGAGAGTGCAGTCCACACCATCCTCCAGATCATTAATAAAGATATTAAACAAAACCGGCCCCAGGATCGACCCTTGGGGCACTCCGCTTGAAACCGGCTGCCAACTAGACATGGAACCATTGATCACTACCCGTTGAGCCCGACGATCTAGCCAGCTTTCTATCCACCTTACAGTCCATTCATCCAGCCCATACTTCTTTAACTTGGTGGCAAGAATACTGTGGGAGACCGTATCAAAAGCTTTGCTAAAGTCAAGAAATAACACATCCACTGCTTTCCCCTCATCCACAGAGCCAGTTATCTCATCATAGAAGGCAATTAGGTTAGTCAGGCACGACTTCCCCTTCGTGAATCCATGCTGACTGTTCTTGATCACTTTCCTCTCCTCTAAATGTTTCATAATTGATTCCTTGAGGACCTGCTCCATGATTTTTCCAGGGACTGAGGTGAGGCTGACTGGCCTGTAGTTCCCCGGATCCTCCTTCTTCCCTTTTTTAAAGATGGGCACTACATTAGCCTTTTTCCAGTCATCTGGGACCTCCCCCGATCGCCATGAGTTTTCAAAAATAATGGCTAATGGCTCTGCAATCTCACCCGCCAACTCCTTTAGCACCCTCGGATGCAGCGCATCCGGCCCCATGGACACCCATGTGCACGTCCAGTTTTTCTAAATAGTCCCGAACCACTTCTTTCTCCACAGAGGGTTGGTCACCTTCTCCCCATGCTGTACTGCCCAGTGCAGCAATCTGGGAGCTGACCTTGTGCGTGAAGACAGAGGCAAAAAAATCATTGAGTACATTAGCTTTTTCCACATCCTCTGTCACTAGGTTGCCTCCCTCATTCAGTAAGGGGCCCACACTTTCCTTGATTTTCTTCTTGTTGCTAACATACCTGAAGAAACCCTTCTTGTTACTCTTAACATCTCTTGCTAACTGCAACTCCAAGTGTGATTTGGCCTTCCTGATTTCACTCCTGCACGCCTGAGCAATATTTTTATACTCCTCCCTGGTCATTTGTCCAATCTTCCACTTCTTATAAGCCTCTTTTTTGCATTTAAGATCAGCAAGGATTTCACTGTTTAGCCAAGCTGGTCGCCTGCCATATTTACTATTCTTTCTACACATTGGGATGGTTTGTTCCTGCAACCTTAATAAGGATTCTTTAAAATACAGCCAGCTCTCCTGGACCCCTTTGCCCTTCATGTTATTCTCCCAGGGGATCCTGCCCATCTGTTCCCTGAGGGAGTCAAAGTCTGCTTTTCTGAAGTCCAGGGTCCGTATTCTGCTGCTCTCCTTTCTTCCTTGTGTCAGGATCCTGAACTCGACCATCTCATGGTCACTGCCCCCCAGGTTCCCATCCACTTTTGCTTCCCCTACTAGTTCTTCCCTGTTTGTGAGTAGCAGGTCAAGAAAAGCTCTGCCCCTAGTTGGTTCCTCCAGCACTTGCACCAGGAAATTGTCCCCTACACTTTCCAAAAATTTCCTGGATTGCCTGTGCACCGCTGTATTGCTCTCCCAGCAGATATCAGGGTGATTAAAGTCTCCCATGAGAACCAGGGCCTGCGATCTAGCAACTTCTGCTAGTTGCCAGAAGAAAGCCTCGTCCACCTCATCCCCCTGGTCTGCTGGTCTATAGCAGACTCCAACCACGACATCACCCTTGTTGCTCACACTTCTCAACTTTATCCAGAGACTCTCAGGTTTTTCTGCAGTTTCATACCGGAGCTCTGAGCAGTCATACTCCTCTCTTACATACAACGCAGCTCCCCCACCTGTTCTGCCCTGCCTGTCCTTCCTGAACAGTTTATATCCATCCATGACAGTACTCCAGTCATGTGAGTTATCCCACCAAGTTTCTGTTATTCCAATCACATCATAGTTCCCTGACTGTGCCAGGACTTCCAGTTCTCCCTGCTTGTTTCCCAGGCTTCTTGCATTTGTGTATAGGCACTTAAGATAACTCAATGATCGTCCCTCTTTCTCAGCATGAGACAGGAGTCCTCCCCTCTTGCGCGCTCCTGCTTGTGCTTCCTCCCAGGATCCCATTTCCCCACTTACCTCAGGGCTTTGGTCTCCTTCCCCCGGTGAACCTAGTTTAAAGCCCTCCTCACTAGGTTAGCCAGCCTGCTGGCGAAGATGCTCTTCCCTCTCTTCGTTAGGTGGAGCCCGTCTCTGCCTAGCACTCCTTCTTCTTGGAACACCATCCCATGGTCGAAGAATCCAAAGCCTTCTCTCCGACACCACCTGCGTAGCCATTCGTTGACTTCCACGATTGGACGGTCTCTACCCCGGCCTTTTCCTTGCACAGGGAGGATGGACGAGAACACCACTTGCGCCTCAAACTCCTTTATCCTTCTTCCCAGAGCCACGTAGTCTGCAGTGATCCGCTCAAGGTCATTCTTGGCAGTATCATTGGTGCCCACGTGGAGAAGCAGGAAGGGGTAGCGATCCGAGGGCTTGATGAGTCTCGGCAGTCTCTCCGTCACATCGTGTATCCTAGCTCCTGGCAAGCAGCAGACCTCTCGGTTTTCCCGGTTGGGGCGGCAGATAGATGACTCAATCCCCCTGAGGAGGGAGTCCCCGACCACCACCACCCTCCTCCTCCTCTTGGGAGTGGTGGTCGTGGAACCCCCATCCCTAGGACAGTGCATCTTTTGCCTTCCAATCGCTGGAGTCTCCGTCTGCTCCCTTCCCTCAGATGGGTCATCTAGTCCACTCTCCGCATTAGTACCTGTAGAAAGAACATGGAAACGATTGCTCACCTGTATCTCCATTGCTGGTGCATGGACGCTCCTCTTTCTCCTTCTGGAAGTCACATGCACCAGCAATGGAGATACAGGTGAGCAATCGTTTCCATGTTCTTTCTACAGGTACTAATGCGGAGAGTGGACTAGATGACCCATCTGAGGGAAGGGAGCAGACGGAGACTCCAGCGATTGGAAGGCAAAAGATGCACTGTCCTAGGGATGGGGGTTCCACGACCACCACTCCCAAGAGGAGGAGGAGGGTGGTGGTGGTCGGGGACTCCCTCCTCAGGGGGATTGAGTCATCTATCTGCCGCCCCAACCGGGAAAACCGAGAGGTCTGCTGCTTGCCAGGAGCTAGGATACACGATGTGACGGAGAGACTGCCGAGACTCATCAAGCCCTCGGATCGCTACCCCTTCCTGCTTCTCCACGTGGGCACCAATGATACTGCCAAGAATGACCTTGAGCGGATCACTGCAGACTACGTGGCTCTGGGAAGAAGGATAAAGGAGTTTGAGGCGCAAGTGGTGTTCTCGTCCATCCTCCCTGTGCAAGGAAAAGGCCGGGGTAGAGACCGTCCAATCGTGGAAGTCAACGAATGGCTACGCAGGTGGTGTCGGAGAGAAGGCTTTGGATTCTTCGACCATGGGATGGTGTTCCAAGAAGAAGGAGTGCTAGGCAGAGACGGGCTCCACCTAACGAAGAGAGGGAAGAGCATCTTCGCCAGCAGGCTGGCTAACCTAGTGAGGAGGGCTTTAAACTAGGTTCACCGGGGGAAGGAGACCAAAGCCCTGAGGTAAGTGGGGAAATGGGATCCTGGGAGGAAGCACAAGCAGGAGAGCGCAAGAGGGGAGGACTCCTGTCTCATGCTGAGAAAGAGGGACGATCATTGAGTTATCTTAAGTGCCTATACACAAATGCAAGAAGCCTGGGAAACAAGCAGGGAGAACTGGAAGTCCTGGCACAGTCAGGGAACTATGATGTGATTGGAATAACAGAAACTTGGTGGGATAACTCACATGACTGGAGTACTGTCATGGATGGATATAAACTGTTCAGGAAGGACAGGCAGGGCAGAACAGGTGGGGGAGCTGCGTTGTATGTAAGAGAGGAGTATGACTGCTCAGAGCTCCGGTATGAAACTGCAGAAAAACCTGAGAGTCTCTGGATAAAGTTGAGAAGTGTGAGCAACAAGGGTGATGTCGTGGTTGGAGTCTGCTATAGACCAGCAGACCAGGGGGATGAGGTGGACGAGGCTTTCTTCTGGCAACTAGCAGAAGTTGCTAGATCGCAGGCCCTGGTTCTCATGGGAGACTTTAATCACCCTGATATCTGCTGGGAGAGCAATACAGCGGTGCACAGGCAATCCAGGAAATTTTTGGAAAGTGTAGGGGACAATTTCCTGGTGCAAGTGCTGGAGGAACCAACTAGGGGCAGAGCTTTTCTTGACCTGCTACTCACAAACAGGGAAGAACTAGTAGGGGAAGCAAAAGTGGATGGGAACCTGGGGGGCAGTGACCATGAGATGGTCGAGTTCAGGATCCTGACACAAGGAAGAAAGGAGAGCAGCAGAATACGGACCCTGGACTTCAGAAAAGCAGACTTTGACTCCCTCAGGGAACAGATGGGCAGGATCCCCTGGGAGAATAACATGAAGGGCAAAGGGGTCCAGGAGAGCTGGCTGTATTTTAAAGAATCCTTATTAAGGTTGCAGGAACAAACCATCCCAATGTGTAGAAAGAATAGTAAATATGGCAGGCGACCAGCTTGGCTAAACAGTGAAATCCTTGCTGATCTTAAATGCAAAAAAGAGGCTTATAAGAAGTGGAAGATTGGACAAATGACCAGGGAGGAGTATAAAAATATTGCTCAGGCGTGCAGGAGTGAAATCAGGAAGGCCAAATCACACTTGGAGTTGCAGTTAGCAAGAGATGTTAAGAGTAACAAGAAGGGTTTCTTCAGGTATGTTAGCAACAAGAAGAAAATCAAGGAAAGTGTGGGCCCCTTACTGAATGAGGGAGGCAACCTAGTGACAGAGGATGTGGAAAAAGCTAATGTACTCAATGATTTTTTTGCCTCTGTCTTCACGCACAAGGTCAGCTCCCAGATTGCTGCACTGGGCAGTACAGCATGGGGAGAAGGTGACCAACCCTCTGTGGAGAAAGAAGTGGTTCGGGACTATTTAGAAAAACTGGACGTGCACATGGGTGTCCATGGGGCCGGATGCGCTGCATCCGAGGGTGCTAAAGGAGTTGGCGGGTGAGATTGCAGAGCCATTAGCCATTATTTTTGAAAACTCATGGCGATCGGGGGAGGTCCCAGATGACTGGAAAAAGGCTAATGTAGTGCCCATCTTTAAAAAAGGGAAGAAGGAGGATCCGGGGAACTACAGGCCAGTCAGCCTCACCTCAGTCCCTGGAAAAATCATGGAGCAGGTCCTCAAGGAATCAATTATGAAACATTTAGAGGAGAGGAAAGTGATCAAGAACAGTCAGCATGGATTCACGAAGGGGAAGTCGTGCCTGACTAACCTAATTGCCTTCTATGATGAGATAACTGGCTCTGTGGATGAGGGGAAAGCAGTGGATGTGTTATTTCTTGACTTTAGCAAAGCTTTTGATACGGTCTCCCACAGTATTCTTGCCACCAAGTTAAAGAAGTATGGGCTGGATGAATGGACTGTAAGGTGGATAGAAAGCTGGCTAGATCGTCGGGCTCAACGGGTAGTGATCAATGGTTCCATGTCTAGTTGGCAGCCGGTTTCAAGCGGAGTGCCCCAAGGGTCAGTCCTGGGGCCGGTTTTGTTTAATATCTTTATTAATGATCTGGAGGATGGTGTGGACTGCACTCTCAGCAAGTTTGCAGATGACACTAAACTAGGAGGTGTGGTAGATACACTAGAGGGTAGGGATCGGATACAGAGGGACCTAGACAAATTAGAGGATTGGGCCGAAAAAAACCTGATGAGGTTCAACAAGGACAAGTGCAGAGTCCTGCACTTAGGACGGAAGAATCCCATGCACTGCTACAGACTAGGGACCGAATGGCTAGGTAGCAGTTCTGCAGAAAAGGACCTAGGGGTCACAGTGGACGAGAAGCTGGATATGAGTCAACAGTGTGCTCTTGTTGCCAAGAAGGCTAACGGCATTTGGGGCTGTATAAGTAGGGGCATTGCCAGCAGATCGAGGAACGTGATCGTTCCCCTTTATTCGACATTGGTGAGGCCTCATCTGGAATACTGTGTCCAGTTTTGGTCCTCACACTACAAGAAGGATGTGGAAAAATTGGAAAGAGTCCAGCGGAGGGCAACAAAAATGATTAGGGGTCTGGAGCACATGACTTATGAGGAGAGGCTGAGGGAACTGGGATTGTTTAGTCTCCAGAAGAGAAGAATGAGGGGGGATTTGATAGCAGCCTTCAACTACCTGAGGGGGGGTTCCAAAGAGGATGGCGCTCGGCTGTTCTCAGTGGTAGCAGATGACAGAACAAGGAGCAATAGTCTCAAGTTGCAGTGGGGGAGGTCCAGGTTGGATATCAGGAAAAACTATTTCACTAGGAGGGTGGTGAAACACTGGAATGCGTTACCTAGGGCGATGGTGGAGTCTCCTTCCTTGGAGGTTTTTAAGGCCCGGCTTGACAAAGCCCTGGCTGGGATGATTTAGCTGGGAATTGGTCCTGCTTTGAGCAGGGGGTTGGACTAGATGACCTCTTGAGGTCCCTTCCAACTCTGATATTCTATGATTCTATGACATGACATGAATTGACTGAATGTTGTAGTGCAGCCATTGCCTTTAACACAAGAAACAACTTCGCTGGTGAAAGCTGGGCTTGGAGAGGATTAACCAGACTTATTGATACTATATCTGGGTACATACATCAGCATTTTAAATAATAATCAGCCGGTCCCATGGAGCAATGGAGCTCCAGGAGTATACATCAGTAATGAGGTCGGACCTCTTCGATCCACCCCAGAAGGCTAGTGGAGTCTTTTTCCTAATGATGCTTATCCGCATGGCCTTCCAACAGGTGCCACCCCTCCCCACTGCACAGAACCTGGCCAGTTAGCCCACAGGCTGTTCTCCAATACACTCCAATAGCCATACTGTTTATAACCTAGCAGAGCCTCAGAATCCAACATCTGGCCTCCTACCAGGGAATGATTAACTACCTATCTCAGACTCGCCTTGGGCTCTGCCAGCCTTATATAGGCCTGCTCCTGGAAAGCCCTGAAACATGTGCTCAAGTCCACCCCTTTTCAGGACAGCAACTAAGCACAAGCTCATAGCCCTTAAGGTTCCCTCAGTTGGGAACCACAGTTCCCCAGGCAGGTTAATGGACAGGATCTCCACAGACAGCAGCAGTGTGTGTGTTGCACAGAGAATGACTAGGTTTTGTTTCTTTGTTTTTAATAATTTGCTCATTACATCTTTAACCACTGCATCATACAGCACATGCAGACGAGGACCAGACAGCTCAGGGTATGTCTACACTACGAAATTAGGTCAAATATATAGACGCCGGTTTTATAGAAATCTGTTGTATACAGCCGATTGTGTGTCCCCCCACATAAAATGCTCTAAGTGCATGAAGTCGGCGGACCGCGTCCACAGTACCGAGGCTAATGTCGACTTCCGGAGCGTTGCACTATGGGTAGCTATCCCACAGTTCCCGCAGTCTCCGCCGCCCATTGGAATTCTGGGTTGAGATCCCAATGCCTGAGTGATGCAAAACAGTGTCGCGGGGGGTTCTGGGTATGTCGTCAGGCACCTCCCCCTCCATCAGAGCAACGGCAGACAATCGATTCGCGCCTTTTTACCTGGGTTACCTGGGCAGACAACATACCACGCCAAGCATGGAGCCCGCTCAGCTCAGCTCACCGTCACCATATGTCATCTGGGTGCTGGCAGACGTGGTACTGCATTGCTACACAGCAGCAGCTAATTGCCTTTTGGCAGTAGACAGTGCAGTATGACTGGTAGCCTTCATCAGCGATCTGGTGCTGGCAGATGTGGGGCTGGCAGACGTGGGGCTGCATTGCACACAACAGCAGCCCCTTGCCTTTTAGTAGAAGATGGTATATTACAACTGGTATCGGTCATCATTGTACTGCAGTGACTGTCAATCATGGGCACCTGGGCAGTCTCGACGATGATGGCTATCAGTCGTAGTATGCTATTTTCTGCCAAGCGCCCAGTATTTTCTGCCAAGCACCCAGAAGATGCCGAGGACTATCAGTCATGCTGCACCGTCGTCTGCCAGCTTAAGATGTAAAAAATAGATTTGTTCTGTATTCATTTGCTTCCCCCTCCCTCTGTGAAATCAACGGCCTGCTAAACCCAGGGTTTTGAGTTTAATCTTTGGTGGGGGGGGCATTCTGTGTGACAGTTGTTTGTGTTTCTCCCTGATGCACAGCCACCTTTGTTGATTTTAATTCCCTGTACCTGTACGCCATGTCGTCACTCGCCCCTCCCTCCCTCCATCCGTCAGATACTAGTTTCGCGCCTTTTTTCAGACCAGACGCCATAGCACTGGGATCATGGAGCCCGCTCAGATCACCGCGGCAATTATGAGCACTATGAACACCACGCGTATTGTCCTGGAATATATGCAGAGCCAGGACATGCCAAAGCAAAACCAGGACCAGCCGAGGAGGTGATTGCAGCGTGGCGACGAGAGTGATGAGGAAATTGATATGGACACAAAGTATAGGCCCCAGCAATGTGCAAATCATGGTGTTACTGGGGCAGGTTCATGCCATGGAACGCCGATTCTGGGCCCGGGAAACAAGCACAGACTGGTGGGACCGCATCGTGCTGCAGGTGTGGGACGATTCCCAGTGGCTGTGAAACTTTCTCATGCGTAAGGGCACTTTCATGGAACTTTGTGACTTGCTTTCTCCTGCCCTGAAGCACCAGAATACCAGGATGAGAGCAGCCCTCACAGTTGAGAAGCGAGTGGCGATAGCACTGTGGAAGCTTGCAATGCCAGACAGCTACCGGTCAGTCGGGAATCAATTTGGAGTGGGCAAATCTACTGTGGGGGCTGCTGTGATCCAAGTTGCCAGGGCAATGAAAGACCTGGTGATATCAAGGGTAGTGACTCTGGGAAACGTGCAGGCCATAGTGGATGGTTTTGCTGAAATGGGATTCCCAAACTGTGGTGGGGCGATAGACGGAACCCATATCCCTATCTTGGCACCAGAGCACCAAGCCGCAAGGGGTACATTTCAATGCTGCTGCAAGCCCTTGTGGATCACAAGGGACGTTTCACCAACATCAACGTGGGATGGCCGGGAAAGGTACATGATGCTCACGTCTTCAGGAACTCTGGTCTGTTTCGAAAGCTGGAGGAAGGGACTTTCTTCCCGGACCAGAAAATAACCTTTGGGGATGTTGAAATGCCTATCGTTATCCTTGGGGACCCAGCCTACCCCTTAATGCCATGGCTCATGAAGCCATACACAGGCAGCCTGGACAGTAGTCAGGACCTGTTCAACTACAGGCTGAGCAAGTGCCGAATGGTGATGGAATGTGCATTTGGACGTTTAAAAGCGCGCTGGCGCAGCTTACTGACTCGCTCAGACCTCAGCGAAAAGAATATCCCCATTGTTATTGCTGCTTGCTGTGCGCTCCACAATATCTGTGAGAGTAAGGGGGAGACATTTATGGCGAGGTGGAAGGTTGAGGCACATCGCCTGGCCGCTGATTATGAGCCAGACACCAGGGCGGTTAGAAAAGCACAGCAGGGCATGGTGCGCATCAGAGAAGCTTTGAAAACGAGTTTTGTGATTGGCCAGGCTACGGTGTGAGACTTCTGTTTGTTTCTCCTTGATGAACCCTCCGCCCCCCCCCCGGTTCACTCTACTTCCCTGTAAACTAAACTCCCTCCCTTCCCCCCTCCTTTCGAGCAGCACTTGCAGAGGCAATAAAGTCATTGTTACTTCACATTCATGCATTCTTTATTAATTCATCACACAACTAGGGGGATAATTGCCAAGGTAGCCCGGGATGAGTGGGGGAGGAGGGAAGGAAAAGGACACACTGCAGTTTAAAACTTTAACTCTTATTGAAGGTCAGCCTTCTGATGCTCAGGCAATCATCTGGGGTTGAGTGACTGGGTGGCCGGAGGCCCCCCCACCGTGTTCTTGGGCATCTGGGTGAGGAGGCTATGGAACTTGGGGAGGAGGGCTGTTGGTTACACAGGGGCAGTAGCGGCGGTCTCTGCTCCTGCTGCCTTTCCTGCAGCTCAACCATACGCTGGAGCATATCAGTTTGATGTTTCAGCAGCCGGAGCATCGACTCTTGCCTTCCGTCTGCAAGCTGATGCCACCTATCATCTTCAGCCCACCACTTGCTCTGTTCATCCCGCGATTCAGCTCACCCCCCCTCCCCTTGTTCATACTGTGCTTTTCTGTAGTCTGACATTGACTGCCTCCACTCATTCTGCTGTGCTCTTTCAGCCTGGGAGGACATCTGGAGCTCCGTGAACATGTCATCCCGAGTCCGCCGTTTTCTCCTTCTAATCTTCACTAGCCTCTGTGAAGGAGAAACATTTGCAGCTGGTGGAGGAGAAGGGAGAGGTGGTTAAAAAAAAGACACATTTTAGAGAACAATGGGTACACTCTTTCATGTTAAATTTTGCTGTTCACATTACACAGCACATGTGCTTTTGTTACAAGGTCGCATTTTTCCTCTTATAGTGAGGGCCTGCCTGTTTGGTGTGCGAGATCACTCACGCAGTACCAGGCAACAGATTTCGGCTTGCAGGCAGCCATGGTAAGCCACAGTCTTTTGGCTTTTTTCACCTTCTTAACATGTGGGAATGGTTTCAAACAGTAGCGCCCTCATTTCCCATACCAAGCACCCGTTGGGTTGGCCATTTAAAATGGGTTTGCAATGTAAAAGGAGGGGCTGCAGTTCCCGGGTTAACATGCAGCACAAACCCAACTAAACCCCCTCCCCCCCGCCAACACCCAATTCTCTGGGATGATCACTTCACCCCTCCCGCCACCGCGTGGCTAACAGCGGGGAACATTTCTGGTCAGCCGAGCAGGAACGGGCACCTCTGAATGTCCCCTTAATAAAATCACTCCATTTCAACCAGGTGACTGTGAATGATATCACTCTCCTGAGGATAACAAAGAGCGATAAGGAATGGATGTTGTCTGCATGTCAGCAAACACCGGAACCATACGCTACAATGCTTTGTTATGCAATGATTCCAGACTACGTGCTACTGGCCTGGCGTGGTAAAGTGTCCTACCATGGCGGACGGGATAAGGCAGCCCTCCCCAGAAACCTTTTGCAAAGGCTTTGGGAGTACGTGAAGGAGAGCGTTCTGGAGATGTCCCTGGAGGATTTCCGCTCCATCCCCATACACGTTAACAGACTTTTCCAGTAGCTGTACTGGCCGCAATTGCCAGGGCAAATTAATCATTAAACACTCTTGCTTTTAAACCATGTGTAATGTTTACAAAGGTACACTCACCAGAGGTCTCCTGTGTGCCCTCAGGGTCTTGGGTGAGTTCGGGGGTTACTGGTTCAAGGTCCAGGGTGATAAACATATCCTGGCTGTTGGGGAAACCGGTTTCTCCGCTTCCTTGCTGCTGTGAGCTATCCACATTATCTTCATCCTCCTCTTCCTCGTACCCCGAACCCTCTTCCCTGTGTGTTTCTCCAGTGAAGGAGTCATAGCACACGGTTGGAGTAGTGGTGGCTGCACCCCCTAGCATGGCATGCAGCTCCGCTTAGAAGCGGCATGTTTGCGGCTGTGCCCCGGACCTTCCGTTTGCCTCTCTGGCTTTGTGGTAGGCTTGCCTTAGCTCCTTAATTTTCACGCAGCACTGCTGTGCATCCCTGTTATGGCCTCTGTCCTTCATGGCCTTGGAGACCTTTTCTAATATTTTGCCATTTCTTTTACTGCTGCGGAGTTCAGCTAGCACTGATTCATCTCCCCATATGGCGAGCAGATCCCGTACCTCCCGTTCGGTCCATGCTGGAGCTCTTTTGCGATCCTGGGACTCCATCACGGTTACCTGTGCTGATGAGCTCTGCGTGGTCACCTGTGCTCTCCACGCTGGGCAAACAGGAAATGAAATTCAAACATTCGCGGGGCTTTTCCTGTCTACCTGGTCAGTGCGTCTGAGTTGAGAGTGCTGTCCAGAACGGTCACAATGAAGCACTGTGGGATAGCTCCCGGAGGCCAATAACGTTGAATTCCGTCCACACTACCCCAATTCCGACCCACTAATGCCGATTTTATTGCTAATCCCCTTGTTGGAGGTGGAGTAAAGAAACTGGTTTAAAGGACCCCTTAAGTTGAAAGAAAGGGCTTCGTCGTGTGAACGTGTCCAGGCTTAATTCGATTTAACGCTGCTAAAGTTGACCTAAACTCATAGTGTAGACCAAGCCTCAGTGATCACCGATGGAGGCTGCTACTGTAGCTGGGATTCACTTTTGCACTCAACTGTAGCATTTCACAACTCGGGGCCTAGAATCAGGGCCTGCAGCAGAGTCAGTCTCTGAACAACCTAATGAGTGCAGCTGGCCTGTAGGCATCTGCCTGATTGGTTGGATGAGTCAGCAGACTGGCTCTTATGCACAGCAGCAGCAGCAATTCAGTGGCTGCTCAAAGCATTTACTCATGTCTGTGAGAGTGCCTGAGCTTGCTTGTTCCCGGCCTTGCTTCTGCCTCAACCTTAGCCCTGCCTCGCCTCACTCCAGGTAACCCAGGCCTGAGCCTCAGCTTTGATTCCTGACTTCCAACTTTGGCTCTGACCCTTGGCTCCGACTCCTGCTATGTGCTTTGACCACTGAACATGAAATTCTGCACTGTCACCCATGATCCCTTTCAAAGGGATGAGCTCGGGTCACATGTGTCAGGAAGGCAGCAATTGCTCCCTGCTGGGAACTGGGTTCCTGGTTCAACCAGTAAAGGCATGTTTATTGGTTCTGTAGGAGCAATCTCTTTCTTATGCACTAGCTACAACAAGCACAAGAGTTGGGTCTAGCAAGTTTCCTGACTGGAGGGTTGCCCGGTATTCAGCCTACTTCTTGGCAGGGCTAAGCAACAGAGTTGTGGGCAACTCGGCACTTCTGAAAGTTACGCTGTGTAGCTGGGTGCCCAAATATGGACGAAGTTGCATGAACAATAAGGCTTCCAAGTTCGACCTCTTGGGCCTGGGATTACCGGCTGAGACACTAGGGGATGGGGGAAGACAGAGGCGGGGGGAGCCTCTAACATACTTGTGGGGGCCTCTGTAGGGCCGAGGGCCTGGGGCAAATTGCCCCACTTGCCCACCCCCCCCCGGGCGGCCCTGGCTCTGGGAGGGAGTTTGGGGATGGGAAGGGGTGTGGAGGGAGGGGTGCAGGCTCTGGGAGGGAGTTTGGGGGCAGTGTGTGTGGGAAAGGGGTGGGGGTGCAGGCTCTGGGAAGAGGTGGGCGGGTGCAGCGCTTACCTAGGGCTCCTAGGCAGGGCGGGCTGGTGGGCCTCCATCAGTTGCTACCCCCAGGCACTGCCCCCGCAGCTTCCTACTGGCTGCAGGGGCACTTGCAGCGGGACACAGACACCCCCCCCCCCCCCGCCCCCAGGCTGCAGGGAGGGGCCGGCAGCCACCTGGAGCGAGCAGGAAGCTGCATTGCCAGTGGTGGGTGGGGGTCTTGGGCTGTTTTAAATCGCCCAGGGGATGCGCGGGGGAAGTGCCCGGGAGCAGAAGGTGGGGCCGAGGGAGAGACCCGGCCTCAAACAGTGCTGGAGCGGGGCCCCAGACCAGTAATATTCCTGGTGCCCAGGCACCACGGGCCCATAGAACTCGCCGCCCATGAACAGGCATACAACAGAGCAGCCCAAAGTCTGCTCTAATTAATACTAGAAACTGACCCAGTGTCTAGAAGCTCTGAAACTGGAGAGGCACTGAGGTGACTTAAAAATCAATCTTTGCCCAACCGCCCAGGACTTGCATCTGCTGCTCCTTGACTGATCTGGTGAATCCTGCCCCCTAGTGTTTAAAGAAGTTTAAAATGACATGCTATAGCTCATAGAGAGGGGCTGATCTCTCCAGAGAGTTCTGGTCTCTAACTAGGTCCTTGTTAAATTAGCTTTTCCTCCTGCATTATTTCTTACCACACACTTTTATTTAAAAACAGCAACAACAAATGAGTGATGCGATCTGCCCTGTCCCTTTTTTCTTGAGGGCCAGAGCGAGAAGAGCCACAGACAACTTCCTGCATGAAAAGAAAAGCCACTAGATTCCGCCCATTGATGGCTGTAAAAGAGGAAACAGATTTGCAGAATTGCATAATCCTAAGCTTTCGTCAGGGAGGAGGGGCCAAACTGGGAGAGAGACAAGCAGAGGGACTTTCTCGAAAGTTTACTATGATACTCGGTAGGTCTCTCAAGAGACGGGATCAAGGACAGAAATAGCTTGGCAGGGGATCAGGTAAGTTTGGCTGTTTGATTGCTACGTTAAAGAGAGGAAGGAGCTTTGAACTGGGAAGTGCCAGACTAATCTCTGAGGGAAAGAGAAACTGGTTACAATTTTCACTGTTAAGCCAAGCTGGTTGCCTGACATATTTACTAATCTTTCTACACGTCCGGATGGTTTGTTCCTGCAACCGCAATAAGGATTCTTTAAAATACAGCCAATTTTACAGTTACAATTTTAAAATGCTTCTGTTCAACCTCTGCCCTGACCGCGGCACAAAGTACGGAGTTATTAGAGCCAGGCAGGCTCCTGGGATGGGCTACGGCTGCTTCCAGCCAGCTCTCTCTTTCCTGTGCCACTTTGGAGGAGTCTCTTCTGGCTGTAACCCCTTTGGTTAGCATCAAAAGTGAAAGAGAAGGCAGATGGTCAACAGAAGGGAAAGCAGCCAGAAAGGCTGCCTGGGATTCTGGTGAGCCGGTCCCTGGGGGTGGGCTCCTAACATGCAAATAATGGCTGAGAAAAGGGGTGGCTAAGCAGGGGCATACTGTGCCCTCAGAGGGCCAGCGTGGAGCAAAGCATTACTCAGTTGTGACTGTATGGCCTGCTAGCGACAGGCTTCACAGGGAATACCCCTCACCCAGTGCACATTTGTCTGGGAGGAAGGGTGGGCGGATGGCAGCAAAGCAGGCCCCCTGATAAAAGGGCACATGTGGTCTATTCGTTTTGATGATGGGCCAGTCCCTGAGGTCCTTATTCTGTACTGACTTGGGCTAAACACCCACTGACTCTGCGGTGAGTTTCACCTGATTACAAAAATGAGTGGGGAGTGCTTAGAGGGGCAAATCAGACCAGCTAGTGTAAATCAGTGTAATTTCATTGAAAACAATAATGATTTACACCAGCTGAGGATCTGGCCCCTGGAGGCTATTACTGCTTTGAACAATGAAAGATAAAGTCATCCTATAGCAAGTCACACAGCAAGCAGGGTGTGCAGCCTCCTGGAGGGAATGTCTAAGGCACAGCAAACGTGTTTGTTTTGAGAATCAAGTATCAGAGGGGTAGCCGTGTTAGTCTGAATCTGTAAAAAGCAACAGAGGGTCCTAGGGCACCTTTAAGACTAACAGAAGTATTGGGAGCATAAACTTTTGTGGGTAAGAACCTCACTTCTTCAGATGCAAGACTTGCATCTGAAGAAGTGAGGTTCTTACCCACGAAAGCTTATGCTCCAATACTTCTGTTAGTCTTAAAGGTGCCCTAGGACCCTCTTTTGTCTTGAGAATGTAACTCAGTAACCTTGACACTGCATTGGTGTAGCATAGTGTCAGCTATAGAGTACAGTGCATTCATGTGTCAATTAACAGCCTTCCTACGCAGAGCATATTTCCTAGCAGCAGTGCAAAACATGGTGAGACATGATAGAATATAGTACATGATATCTAAAACGCAACTGTGAAGACGTATGGTAAATAAAGTAAAGTGCTCTGTTATAAGAATAAGGGAGGGAGGGAGAGATATAAAACACATGCTAGGCAAAGGTATTTTCAGAGTCTGTCTGGAAAAGTCTATGAGGAATGGGCAGATTGGTCTGGGAAAACATAAATATCAGAAACCCTTTCACCCCCTCTAATCTCTGAGGCCTGATTTTTAGAATTGTGCTTGCAAAAAGTGTGTGTGTTTAAAATGTAGACATGCCAATGTGGTAAGTGAACAGGATGCCCAATCCTGGCCCTTGTCCAGTTCTACAGCTAAGGTTTTGAAATATTTGGACACATCTTTGGCCCTTGCAGTTCCTGCCTTGGTTGGTGCATAGGGCTTCCACTACCAGCCTCAAAAGGGTTGGGTGGCTCAGACTAAATCGGCAGAAGAAGCTGGCTGCTAACAGGCTCATCCAAAATGAACCCCAACTGCAAACCTGGGGTGAAAGCCTGCACAAGCCCATGGCACCCTGAGGACTTAGGTTGGGCTTAAGCAGAACACTGGGGCTCATGCTAGCCCTCTGCATAGGCCTGAATTTCAGCTCCCTGGGAGGTTCAGGTGTCACTAGTCAGTGAGGCACAGGTACAGGGAGGCTGTTCCACACGGCAGGGATTGCAGAGGAGAAGGCACTTGCACCTAAAGGTAAGAAGGAACTGAGAGGGGATTTATCTAATATAAATCCTATCACTTCAAACAAAAGCATTAAAGGAAAATAACATCCTCTTTCCATGTCAAAGGGGTGGGGGATTTGCCATCACTGGCCATTTTTAAGTCAAGGTTGGATGGATGCTCTATCTCAAACAGCAGTTATTAGGAGGTAGGCCTGTGTGATACAGCAGGTTATAGTAGATGTCATAATGGTCCCTTCTGGTCTTGGGAGCTAGGAATCCCCAGCACAGGGAATGGCAAGTTATTGATGGATGAATCCCATTCCTTTCAGATATGGAGGTAGTAGAGAAGGTCCTGAATGTGGCCCACATCATCTACGCCCAGTGCGAACAAGTGAAGTGCTGTAAACACCAGTGCCGCCGTCTTGTGTACCGCGTTCGCATCCTGCTGAGGCCTGTGGAGGTCCTCAGGGCACAGCCTCCAAAACAAATCTCCTCCCAGGTAGAAGAGACGCTGCAGCAGCTGCTGGAGACTTTGGAGAAGGCCCAGGAGCTGGTGAAGAAGTACAGCCAGACGAACTGGCTGCAGAAGTTCCTGAAAGCCAGCGATGTCATGGAAGAGTTTGCACGGGTGAACGAGCGCCTTGGGGATGCTGCTCAAGGGCTCTCACTCCTGCTTCAGGCTGAGCATAAACAGTCCTTCCTCGAGACCTTTCAGCGAGACACCCGCAGCAGGGAGGACAGCCAGGACACCAAGGATGACAAAGCCCTCTGGGAGGAGCTGCTCACAAGTGAATAGGCATTTTTAAGACTCTCACGTACCTTACAGTTGGGAATTAGCTGGGATGGCTGGAGCCAGCGTGTCCAGCTCCACTTCCCCTGGCTGCTGCAAGTTTCAGCTTTGGCCTGAGGGTTGCACATTCAAACAGGAACAGGTTAAGACTACAAGGGACCCAGATCAATGATGTGCCATTTGTGTCACATTATTGTGATGTTGGTGATGCGGTTCTACCACTTCTGTGAGCCCTTCAAGAGCACAGGACCCAGAGCTATTCCTCTACCCTTGGTCCAACTGTACCAGCAGATCTATTGACAGGCTAGAGGGCACTGGCACCTACTACACATGGCACTGGTGTGACCACTGCTGGAATCTTGTGTCCAGTTCTAGTGCCAAACAACTGAAGAAGGATGTTGATAAATTGCAGAGGGGTCAGAGAAGAGCCACAAGAATGATTAAAGGATTAGAAAACCTGCCTGATAGTGATAGACTCAGGGAGCTCAATCTGTGTATTTTATCAAAGAGAAAGTTAATGACTTGATTACCATCTATAAGGACCTAGATGGGGAACAAATATTTAATAACAGGCTCTTCAGTCTAGCAGAGAAAGCTCTAACACGATCCAATGGTTGGGAGTTGAAGCCAGACAAATTCAAATGGAAATAAGGAGTTAATTAAGCAAGATTAATTAACCATTGGAACAATTTACCTGGGGTCATGGTGGATTCTCCATCAGACAATTTTAAAACCAAGATGGCATATTTCCCTAAAAGATCTGCCCTAGGGAGTATTGTGGGGCAGGTCTCTGGCCTGTGCTCTACAGAGAATCAGACTAGATGATCACAATGGTCCCTTCTGGCCTTGGAATCTCTGAATCTAAGAGAAACCTCAGGACTCTGGCTTCTCTGAAGTGATACACTCCAGGTCCAGAAGGGGCTGGGGTTGGACTGGGGTGGTGGGAAGCACAGCGCTAAGCTGTGACCTTGCAGCTGCAGATTCAGGTTTTAAAGTAGCAAAATAATGGCCCACAAGGAGGAGATGTTTGTCAGATGTGAACCAGGAAGTGACTGGTGCTGGAGGGTGGGATTTTCACAAAAGTCTATGTAACCTAGGAGATCCAAGTCCCATTGACTTTCAGTGGTCTCCTAAGTTACAAAAGTGCTATTAAAAATGCCACCCTCAAACATTCCAAAAGATATTGGGGGCTGGCAGCTTTCTAAGACCTGGCACAGTGATGGAGGGGGCAATAGCTGCCTTGTATAGCACAGTTCTACTCTGAAAAGCCATGATGAAAAAATGGCCCCTTCACATTCAGCAGATCTGCTGCCTCTGTGTATCGGAGCCAGATTATTATGCTGACAATGATACGTTCTTTTGCTTTTTACTTCTGCGTTGGCCCTGCTGAATCAACACAGCTATGGGAGAAGGAGCTGGAGTTGATTCCTTCTTCTGCATCAGTGCTTAGGTACCATGGTGAGAGGTGTCTGAGAAAATGGATAGATTGGCTGCATTATTTACTATGTTCCAGTCAGTTACACTGAAGACAATTGGGCTGGGACAGGTGTTGCTGAGATCCTAATTTGGCTGGCAGGACTTTGAGTCTCAGTGTTGACATGTTTCAGAGTAGCGGCTGTGTTAGTCTGTATCCGCAAAAAGAACAGGAGTACTTGTGGCACCTTAGAGACTAACAAATTTATTTGAGCATAAGCTTTCGTGGGCTACAGCCCACTTCTCATGGAAGTGTTGACATGGAAGAAGGGAAGAGCCTAGCGTGATTCTCAGATCCAAGTTTGCAAGGCAGATATTTTCCCCTTCTACACTAAGCACACTGGCTCTGGAGTTGCTAAGAGAAAATAAACAAGGAGCCCAGCAGGGCCATTCTCATGGAGTCACTTTTCAGAGCAGAACTGCACTTTAAGCTGGGTGAAAATTTAACAGCGCGAAAGGCCAGTCCCACTAAACCTCTCTGGTAGCCCACACAGCCCAGTCTGAGGGCACACCCAGTCAGTCCCCTGGTGCCCAGACCATGTGGAAGGGTCATATGCCATGCAACAAGCATCCGTCCCACAAGTTCCTTTAACGACCTTGACTTTCTGCTTCTTCCTTTCCCCTAGGAAGTACAGTGACCAAAGATGCAGTGGATAACGTCCACAATGATGTCAGACATGTGGGAACAAAGGTGGAGGATGTGGGAAGCAGGGTGGAAGAAGTTCGCCAAATGATGCAAAAGTGTAAGTTACCAGCAGGCCTCTCTCCCCTTGGGCACACCCCTCCCAGGGAAAGGGTGGGTTGTGAACTGTTGACAATGAACTGCAGATTCATCCTCCAGGCTCAGGGGCAGCACATTCACTGGAGGGATTTGCAGTCCTGATAGATCAGTTTAAGAATAGGTGGAGTACTTGATGCCTCCGTGGGCACCTTCCAAACTCAGCTCTGCTCCCCATGCTGGATGGCTCCTTATTTACCTTGTCAAGCCTGCAAAACCCCACACAACATCCATCCAAGGTCATCATCCTCCCCACAGCAGAAGCCTTCCCCAGTGTGGGTACCATGATGGGGAATGTGATGGGACGAATCATTAAAGGCTAGATCTCTCCACTGTGACAAAGCATCTGTGCTGCCTTTGCATCCCTCCCCCCACCCCTTCCAGGAGGGCAGGGCTGAACCACCTTCAAGGAGTTTCAGTACTGCTCCCTGCTGGCCACCCTGAGTCGTCAATGATGTGACTTCAGTTTGCTCCTTTATGTCTTGTCAGTGCTAAGAGCCAGACACAAGCAGACTCAGCAGTTCCCACCTGGCAGGGCACAGCATCACCCCCAGCCTACTAAGCTAGCTCCTGAGACCCAGCTCCTGCAATATAGTTCTGGTACCTTCTTGATATTGGGCATTAGTGACTTATGATAGGAGAGAAAGCAGGAATAGATGTGCTTTTAATGATAGCAGGAGTAATAGAAATGGGAGGAAATTTGATAGTCCAAAGTGCAAGCTCATGCACTTACGGACTAACTACTTGAATTATTGCTATAAGCTGGGGACATATCAGATGGAAGTGACAGAGGTGGAGAAAGACCTGGGTGTATGGATTGATCACAGGGTGACTATAAGCTGCCAATGTGATGTGCTGTGAAAAAGGCTAAATCAATCCTAGGATGCAGCAGGCGAGATATTGCCAGTAGAGACAGGGAAGTGTTATTGCCATTATACAAAGCACTGGTGAGACCTCACCTGGAATACTGTGTGCAGTTCTGGTCTCCCATGCTTAAGAAAGATGAATTCAAACTGAAAAAGGAGCAGAGAAGGGTACTAGGATGATCTGAGGAATGGAAAACCTAACTTAAGAGAGGAGACTCAAGGAGCTTGGCTTCTTCAGCCTAACAAAACAAAGGCAGAGAGGAGATATAATTGCTGTCTATAAATACATCAGCTAGATAAATACTAGGGAGGGAGAGAAGTTGTTTAACTTAAGGGTCAGAGTTGGCACAAGAACAAATGGCTATAAACTGGCCATCAACAAGTTTAGGCTTGAAATTAGACAAAGGTTTGTTACCATCAGAAGAGTGAGGTTCTGGAACAGCCTCCCAAGGGAACACTGGGGGCCAAGAACTTAGCTTGTTTCAAGGCTGAGCGTGTTAAGTTTATAGAGATGATAGTATGATGAGATTGCCTACAATGTGGCATATGGCCCATTCACTACTGCTGTTAGCAAATCTCCAATAGTAGGAGATGGGACACTAGATGGGGCAGGCTCTGAGTTACTACAGCGAATTTTTTCCACAGGTGTCTGGCTGGTGAGTCTCGCCAACATGCTCAGGGTCTAACTGATTGCTATAAGTGAGGTTGAGAAGGTATTTTCCCCATAGTCAGATTGGCAGGGACCCTGGAGTGTTTTCACTTTCCTCTGCAGCATGGGGCATGGGTCACTTGCTGGTTCGAACTAGAGTAAATGGTGGATTCTCTGTAACATGAAGTCTTTAAATCAAGATTTGTGGACTTCAGTCACTCAGCCAGAGGTTATGGGCCTGCGATGTGCAGGAGGTCAGACTAGATCACAGAATCATAGAAGATTAGGGTTGGAAGAGATCTCAGGAGGTCATCTAGTCCAACCCCCTGCTCAAAGCAGGACCAACACCAACTAAATCATCCCAGCCAGGGCTCTGTCAAGCAGGGCCTTAAAAACCTCTAAGGATGGAGATTCCACCACCCCCTAGGCAACCCATTCCAGTGCTTCACCACCCTCCTAGTGAAACAGTGTTTCCTAATAGCCAACCTAGACCTCCCCCACTGCAACTTGAGACCATTGCTCCTTGTTCTGTCGTCTGCCACCGCTGAGAACTGCCAAGCTTGATCCTTTTTGGAACCCTCCCTTTAGGTAGTTGAAGGCTGCTATCAAATCCCCCCCTCACTCTTCTCTTCTGCAGACTAAACAAGCCCAGTTCCCTCAGCCTATCCTCATAAGTCATGTGCCCCAGCCCCCTGATCATTTTTGTTGCCCTCCGCTGGACTCTTTCCAATTTCTTCACATCCTTTCTGTAGTGAGGGGCCCAAAACTGGACGCAATACTCCAGATGTGGCCTCACCCGTGCCGAATAGAGGGGAATAATCACTTCCCTTGATCTGCTGGCAATGCTCCTACTAATGCAGCCTAATATGCCGTTAGCCTTCTTGGCAACAAGGGCACACTGCTGACTCATAATGGTCCCTTCTGGCCTTAAAGTCTCAGTCTAGGAGAAAAAGCCCTGAAATTTCACTGCGTAGGTCTTGGTCTCCATTATGGCACAGTTGCAACTGCATATAGCAGCTTTATAGGACATGTGGAGCTCTCTCCACCCCACGTTCGTTTATCCAGAGACAAATCATGACAGGCCATTGTGTCTCCAAACTAGGGACATATGTGGGAAGATGCCATTGAATTATTACATCTGGATGCTGTGATGAGCACAGTATAAAAACTCATTGGCTAGATTAGATCAAGAGTCTTCATCCATACAACAAATTATGAACTAAGCAAGTTGTTTCTCCTACAGGCTGGGAAGGCAGAGAGAGGCTTGGTCTGCACTTGAAAGTTATATCAGCATAGCTACATCAGTCAGGGATGTGAGGGGGAAAACCTCACCCTGACCGACACAGCTATGCTGACAAAAACCCCAGTATAGACACAGCTATGCTGATGAAAGCTGTTGACATAGTTAATGTCATTTGGGGAGATGGTATTTCTACACCAGCAGAAAAACTCCTTCTGTCATTGTACACTGCATCAGCAAAAGGGCTCTGTGCTGGCATGGACCCCATAGTGTAGCTGTAGACAGACAGAGGAAGAGATTTCTTATCAAAAACATCATCTAACACTCCCTCTCTTTGTTTCCCTTTGTCCCAGTGCAGGATGCAGTCATGAAAAAGGACAATGCTATTCCAAGAGAGGAAATCACTGAGATTAGGATGGAGGATCTCACTAAAACCTCATGGACCTTCCTGATGGACTCCAAAAGCCACACGCTCTACAAAGGAGAATTCTACAAGTACCCTGTTGCCATCAAAGTCTTCAAAAACCCTGTGATCACCTCCACCGAGTGAGTTATTCAGCGAAGGTCCCAACAAGAATGTAACTACTGAGGAGGGGATTGCTGTCATCCTCTCCCTCAATCATTGAGAAATGCCTTGATACTGAAGAAAGGGAGCTCTTCAGCTGGGAGACAACCTGGCCACTGACAAAGTAGCTTTGCTTCCTCCCTGCTAAAGTTGATAGCAAAACACTGCTACTCTCTGTGTGAGCCTGTCTGGCGTTATGCAACACTGCACGTATCCCAGAGCCCTTTATATAGCAGGGAGGGTGGAGTAAGAACCACAAAGATGAAGAAAGCCAAAAGCAGCAATCTAACTATAATAACTCAAACCAGGGGAGAGCAAACTACAGCCCAGGGGCTACATCTGGCCCTTCGGACGTTTTAATCTAGCCCTCCAGCTCCAGCCAGGGAGCAGGGTCGGGGGCTTGCCCCGCTTCGTGCATGCTGTGGCTCTGCACGGCTCCTGGAAACAGCAGCTTGTCCTGTCTCCAGCTCCTATGCATAGGGGCAGCCAGGGGGTTCCGCTCAACATGCTGCCCCTGCCCCAAGTACCACCCCCACAGTTCCCATTGGCTGGGAACTGTGGCCAATGGGAGCTGCAGGGGTGGTGCCTGCGGACATGCAGCGCTGCCTGGCCGTGCCTCTGTGTAGGAGCCAGAGGGGGGGACATGCCGCTGCTTCTGGGAGCTGCTTGAGGTAAGCGCTGCCCAGACCCTGCACCCCTGACCCCTTCCCGTGCCCCAACACCCTGCCCAAGCCCTGATTCCCCCTAGCTGGAGTTCTCACCCTCTCCTGCACCCCAACCCCCAATTTTGTGAGCATTCATGGCCCGCCATACAATTTCCATATCCAGACGTGGCCCTTTGCCAAAAGGTTTGCCCACCCCTGACTCAAACACTAGAACTTGTCCTGTGGGGAGAGAGCATGTCAGGCAGGATCCTGAGGTTGTCACCTAGTCTGCCTGGAAAATGCAATGGGATCTGATTTCCAAAAACTGCAGCTCCAGGAAATGGATCCAAGGGACTTCATTGGAATTTACACACAAACAGAACATCCTTGTTGGATGCAGAAGGCCCACGTTGATAGGCTGTGGGAGAATTTAAGCCCATTACTCCTTTTAACTTAGTTTTCCTTCCCCAAAGATCAGGCCCCAAGTACTCACCAGCTGACACATCCCAGCATTCCTTCTGCTGGTGCCATCACATCTGCCATTCATCTTCGGACATGGCGTCTGCTATGGAGGGGGATGTGGGAGAGAGTTGTTTGCTTTCTTCCTCCCAATATTCAGAGGTTCTCTGCAGTTTTCAAGGAACCCTGGTGGGTGAAGGGTATTGAAAAGAAAATGCCAGGGGAATGGATGTGCATTACTCCTCACAAGCATGGACACTGGGCTCCAGTGCCAATGAGTGATGGCTGCCACATCACTAGCAAGGTGCATGCTGGGAAGTCTCACAGAGCAGGAAACCAGTGATCTCCTTAGGTGGCTACTGTTTAGAGAACTAGAAAGATAGCAAAATGCAGTTAAAGGGGGATATGTGTGTTTGCTCTCTGCTATACTTCAGCCTTGGGGAGGAAGCCTGGAGTGGGGTTGGAGGCCATGTCACCGGGATTAGCCCCACCTTTGGACTGTATTGGAGGAGGGGGTTGTCCCTGCCTCACCAGCTCCCACAGACCTGCTCTGCCCAGAGGCCTGATTGCTCTACTGCCTGTTGCAGGAAGGTGAGGGAGATTTTCAGGAAGGAGATTGAAACCATGAAGAAGTTTGAGTCTCCGAACATCCTTCGTATGTACGGTATCTGCATCGACGAGAGAGGTAAGGAACCCCGGGGTGGTGGGATCTCAGTCACTGACTCTCCACCGCATGCTCCCATTTCACCTCTTTGCACCCATCTCCTAGCACAGCATTTGTCACCCCTGCTGCTGCACAAGTGGAGGGGCCTGTGTGACAAAGCGGGAATGTTCTTAATGTTTTCTCCGAATACTGTGTGGGTGCCTCAGTTTCCCCTATGCATGTCTTAAGTATCAAGTATCTAGGTGGTGGGATAAGGGTGTGTGATTGTTGCAGAGCCCTAGAGGGCCAGTATGATGCTGTCTGCACAGAGAATGGCCAACACCCTGTCTCCTGGCAACTGATGTCCTGGGCCCCTCCCCTGCAAAGGTACCAACTGAATGTGTTGGAGAACAAAGATCAGGTGGCCTCCTGGCCCGGGAAAGAGACAAAGGCCAGAGGAGGGGCTGGAGAGTTTCAGTTTGGAGTTGGCTGGGGAAAGAGAGGGAGGCCCAGACCCCCAGGGTCTGGCTTCCCTGCCCCCAAGATGGACCTGACTTAGGGGTCTGGTTTCTGTACCTACAAGCTCGGTTTTGAACTGTGTTCCTGTCGTCTAATAAACCTTCTGTTTTACTGGCTAGCTGAGAGTCATGTCTGACTGCGGAATTGGGGTGTGGGGCCCTCTGGCTTCCCCAGGAGGCCCGCCCGGGCAGACTCACTGTGGGAATCACACGGTGTTGAAGGGGATGCTGAATGCTCCGAGGTCAGACCCAGGAAGGTAGAAGCTGCATAAGCTTCTTGCCCTGGAGACAGTCTGCTCAAAGAGAGGAGGCTCCCCCAGAGTCCTGACTGGCTTCGTATGGAGTAGTTCCAGAGCACCGCCCGGTGACTCCGTGACAGCCTGAATTTATGAGTCCAGACATCAGGCCACACTGGTCACATCAAACGTGATACAGCCACGGTCCAGATGGGTGTGATGAGATATGGCCAAAGCCAGCCAACAGGGATGGAAGGCCCATGATGTAATACCACAGCTGGCATGGCCAAGAAAATACCTGAAGGAATAGGGCCCTGCTCTGGCCACCCCTCTCCACAGGAATTCATGACTCCAATAGTACATATCCAGCAAAGTGGGTCACCTTGGAGCTGAGCTGTGTCTGCTTTTCATTCCCCAAAGTGACATGGGGCCAGCCTGTGGCTGAACCTTGCTCAGACTCCACAAGAAGGAAGGTACTGGGAGCTGTCTCCTACAGGAACAATGCAATGTTATTTTAAGTAATGTGACAAAGTTCCTCCTCTACCTTGGTGGGTCCTGCACTTATTGGCAGATTTGCTAGCGTCACAGATTCACCCTGTGGGTCAGGAAACAGTCCAGAGACCCTCCCCTCTGGTAGAAGCTATAGTCTATATAGCTCTATATAGCTATAGAGTTAATTAGAGAGGCTTAATTGCCTCACCTGACTCTTAGCAGGTTAATTGGAATCAGGTGATCTATTAGCCTGGAGCAGCCTCTGCTCTGGTCACTTAGGGAACAGAAAACTACTTATCCAGTGGCCAGTATATCTCCCTTCTGCTACTCTGCTGTTACCAACTGGGCTGGGTCTATCAGTAACTAAACTATAGAATGGGCTAATGAATTATCTTTAATGATTTTACCTTTTTCCCCTATGTAGATTACTTTGTCTGCACTGAAGTTTTGAGACACAAACCAGTTCAGTGTATCTCTTATGAATGCACTAAAAGATTAAGCAAGTAGTTGGTGAACAAATATCAGTTTAAGCAACATATGTCACTGCTTAATTTAACTTCTAATTGAACTAACCTAATTTACAATGGTCAAATTAAGGTTGTAATTGAAATAACGCACTGGTTCAATTTATTTGGTTCGCCAATTACTACAATTAGTAATGAATTCATATTGAACAAGTTTAGAAAACAATTCTTAAGGTTTTAGAGGAAAGTTACGGGGAGAAGCCATTCCCTTTTATTTAAGCCAGTTAGCTCAGAGCCTGTTACTTGCCTTTTAAGGAAGTGCGGCTCTTAAACGGATTTGCTGGTAACTTCCTTCTCGAGCTGCTGTCTTCCAGTAACTTCACTCTTCACAGAAATTACATCAAACTTTGGTTTATCTAGTCCAGCAGTGCTCAAACTGTGGGTCAGGACCCCAAAGTGGGCCTACATTAGACTTGCTGGGACCCAGGCAGAAGCTGAAGCCCGAACTCCACCCTGACCTGTCGCGTGAGGCTCGGGCTATGGGCCCCTCTCCCCCACACCCAGGGAGGCAGGGCTCGGGCTCCACTCCCTTCCGCTCCCCAGGGTCATGTAGTAACTTTGTTGTCAGAATGAAGTTTGAGAACCCCTGATCTAGTCTATTTCCCCTCCCCATTTTAACACAATTGCCTGCATCTTTCTGACAGCCTGGCACAGACACAGGATGATTGATAGAGTCCCACGCGGCTTTAGAACAACCCTGGTTTGGAGATCTCTTACTGTTTAAAGAACAGCCTTAGGAATTTAGTGTTTACTTTGGGGGACAGCTAAGTGATCTGCAAAGAGATACACACATACTCTAAGTGTTGAAGTGATTCAAGCCTCCCTGAATTGCTCTACAATGGTTTTCGCAACTTCTACTTCTCAAACTCTTTAGCTCACGTGATTGGTCTTAGTTTGGAACAAAGCTGATTTTTACCAGTGGCTTTATCGATGATAAGATGTAACTTGGAGCTCTTTCACATGCAGTGGGGCAAGTTTGGTCTTTTCTCTCTCTGAGTTGTACTTCAGGCTTGGAATCTTTCACTTCCCCTTTTCTAGATGGCCAGTACTAGGAAGAGAGCAGGATACAACTCCAAATGTCATTAGTGGTACAAGAGACATCCTCCCCCACTTCTCTCTGCATAGTTAGCATTAGGTTTTGTGGGGATCACTGAATCGCCTACTCTGCTGCATGGGACACTCGTGTCCAATCAGAGATTCCAGCATGTCAGCTGTAGCTCATCATGGACCAATAATTCAGTATCTTGATCTGAGATCATAGTAGAAGATTCCAGTCTGAGGTGGACATTTTCTGGCAAAACCTGTTGGTGTTCACAAGCAGATGTCCTCTTTGTAAGCAGGACATGTGAGAGCCCAAAGTGAGAAGGAGTTGGAAACAGACCTCCATTTAATGGAATAAGGCTAAGTAAAATTATATATAATATAATACTTTGCTAAATATAATTAAAGGTTCATCATCAATTACTCTTTCATGCATTTCCACTCATTCCTTGTGACCATAAGCATGCCAAGGGAAAAGGGACACTGGGGGACCAAGCCTAGAGTGAGTGCATGGACCATAGCAGTGCCCTGTCACCTAAAATAAAAGCTGCTTTAGCATTCTTTATACTAAACATCATTTAGCATTTGACCCAATAAAGTTGTATGAATATAGATGGAATATATGCGCCAATCATTGTCCAGCATTAAACAGGGTTAGACAAGATTTGAGATACAGAGACCTCAGCCTGCTTAATACCATGGCACACACACCATTAAAAATCCCTTGAACCTTTTTCTTACTGATACAGAAAAGAAGGAAAAACAGTTAAAGCCTTTGAAAAGCATTAAATAAGGGTTGTGTTGTAACAACATCCCTTGTTCCCTTTCCCTTTAGCTGGAGAGAGAAGGAAAAGCCCCGTGTTTGACAAGCTCTTAGAAGGTATCAAAGGTGGTAATAACTGTCCTGTTGGGGAGAAGAGAAGCAGTTAGCTGCATTGGTCTGGAGCTGTTGTTGTTACGGTCTGATCCTGTCATCCCGGGAGGTGGTTGGGATTCAGCTGGAGCCGGTAGGGTGGCGATTTCCTCTGGGCCCGTCCGGGCAGGACATGGCTCAGGATCAGGATGCCAAAGGCTCCAGGGCCCAGCGGGAGTGGCAGCCATGGCAGTGAAGCTCACTCCAATAGCCAAGTAGTGAACTCAGTTCTGGCCCGTGGTCACTACGCTCCTTCACCTCAGTGCTCCTTCCTGGTGGGCCAGTCACAGCTGCAGTCTCCGAGCTCTACTGAGCAGAGAGGCTGCTCCCTGACAGCTCCCTGTGGGGCTCAAGCCACCCCACAAGGGCCAGGGAAGAGGCAGCGCAATAGTTTCGCTCTTATCCCCCTGCACCAGCCCATGAAGCTGGCTAGCCGTGGAAGGGATCATGCGCTGTACCTGCCTGGTGGAAAGTTCAGGAGGCACTGCTTCCCTGAGCACACCGCCTCCTTGTGCTCCCACTGGGGCGGGGCAGCTCCGTACCACCCCTACTCACAGCTATAAGGCACAGTCGAGCCCCAGGTAAATATGGATAATAGGTAAATTAAGGGGACAGCTCAGCCCGTGTGGACTGTGCAGTGTGAATGGAGGTGGCAGAATCAGGCCCTTGATAAGTTGGGGACGGGGAATTAAATGGCAGCAGAAGAGATTAAAAAGGTGTGTTTTCTGGTTTTTACACCTGTGCTCAGTCCCAAGGCCCTGGCACATCATGTTTACTGGGGTCCCACCCTCTCCCATTTCACTTTATTTTTACACAGATGTTACAGATGTTTTGGGAGCCCCCCGAGCTCGGGTTTCCGATACCATTGTGCCCCCTTTCCTCCCTCCTCTCAGCCTGGCCTGAGCAATCAATAATTTGTGGAGGCTTTTTAGTGATAGCAATATTAACCTCCTTCATTAGCTGCCTGGGGCATTTCTGACTGCTTGTCAGGTGGCCATGTGTAAACCTTATGAAAAATTCTTCCCAGTTACATCTGAGCAACTCCAGGGAAGTCACTGGGGTTGCATGGGTACAGGAGTCAGGTCTGGTCTCTTGGGAGTGGACAACAGGGGATGGATCACTTGGTGATTGCTTGTTCTGCTCATTCCCTCTGAAGCACCTGGTGTTGGCGACTGTTGGAAGACAGCATGCTGAGCAAGATGAACCATTAATCTGACCAGTATGGCCATTCTTATGTTTCTTATTTCCCACAATATGGGCATGTCAAAGGGCCATGAGAACTATCACTCTTGAATTTCCTGACAATGCTTGATTTGAACTGTGCAGAGTTAAAGTTGTGTTAATCCAGGATTCTGCATTTCTAATGGAGAATGAAGTAAACACGAGTTGTCTCAGCTCAGGTCACCATTCACTGGGCTTCTGTTCTGATCAGATTCGAGCCCTTGTTTCTCCATTGTCATGGAGTACTGTGAAAAGGGGACCCTGCGGGATGTGCTGACAAGAAAACCCCACCTCCCCTGGGAGACTCGCATTCGGATGGCACTAGATGCGGCCAGAGGCCTATACAGGTATGTCATGGGGCCAGTGGCCCTTCAGGAGAATTAGAGCCCAACTGGCCCAAGATCAGGGCCGGCACCAGGCACCAGCGTACCGAGCAGGTGCTTGGAGTGGCCACTTCGGAGAGGGGCAGCACGTCCAGCTGTTCGGCAGCAATTCGGCGGACAGTCCCTCACTCCTGCTCGAAGCGAAGGACCTCCTGCCGAATTGCTGCCGCAGATCGCGATCGCGGCTTTTTTTTGTTTGTTTGTTTGGCTGCTCGGGGCGGCCAAAACCCTGGAGCCGGCCCTGCCCATGATGACCCTGTGGGCTGCACCTGGGAGCAATCAGGTGCTCCTGGGAGTGCCCTTTAGTTAATTAGAATTGAAACAGCTGAATTAGCAGGGGGCTATGACAGTATAAAAAGGAAGTTGCCTGAGGGAAAGGAAGCCATCCCTGGCAGTCTGCACCTGGCTCTGGGAAGGGAGTGGGAAGGCTGAAGGATATGCTGTAAAATGAAAGAGACCCCCTAGAGTGAAGCTAGTCACTGAGAAGTTAGTGCTCTGAGGAACAGTAGCTAAACCCCAGCATGGGCAGGACCAGAGCAATGGAATCTGAGAGACAAGAGGGGCTTTTTGGCAACTGACTGGTCAGAAGAAGCAAGAGACTCTGATAAGGAAGAAACAAAGCTTTGGACAATTCTCTGATGTTGGCTCAGTGGTTGTGGGTAAATGAAGATTCCCCTGAATAAGGGAGAGGCAAAGACTGAGTCAAGATATATTTAATATGATAAAAAGGGGAAACTGAGGCATAGCATGGCATCTGGGTCTGTGACAAGGTACCAAGCATGACTGAAGACAAGTGAATTCATTTTCTGATGTCCCGCTATATGCCTGAATTGGTTTCATCTATAGGAGAGCAAAGGTGGATGGGGTGTGGATACTGTGGGTAAAGTCACCCTCACCATCCACAAAGCCCATGACAGGCAGTTGGAGAAGTGATGGGAGGATGGGTTTAAATAAGAAAGTGCCCAGATTCTCAGATGCCTTTGGCTTGCGAATCTGGCCTGAAGCCTGGTAGGAAAAGCCTTTCTCCTGAGATACCTGGTGCTGCTGCTTCCAGAAGTACCTTATAGAGCATCATTAGGACTACTGCCCAGTAACAGACTGGTTACTGCCCACTGGTCCTAGGCTGCTCTGACAATGGCATTCGCTGGTTTGCCACTTTACAGGCAAAAAATTATTGTCTTGTAGTCATTGGAAAGGTCTGATTTGTGGTTGTTGTCCCAGAATAACTAGGCACACCAGGAATGTGGCTTCTGAATTCTCAGTAGTGTCCAAAGGTCCATCCTTGTGGGTGTTATGGGTGGGAGCAGAGGAAGGGAAGGTAGCAATGGATCCATTGCTAATATTTTCTGCTCTTGGTTCTGACTGACCGTAGGTTGCACCAGACGGGGGAGAAGTCTAAATTGCATGGATGCATCAATAGTACCAAGTTCCTAGTTGCTAAAGGTTACTGTGTGAAGGTAAGAGCAGTCTTTTGAGAAGACTTTTTGAGAGGTTTGAAAGCTTTTGTGGCTATCTATTCCATCTCTCCTTTCCTCCCTCCCGTAACACCTCAAGCATCTATTGTTTCAGTGCTAATTTACTATGCAGATGGGACACCTGAATTATATGGCCAACCCCCCTACTACGCAGTCTTCTCCCATCCCCCCAAACCCTCTTCCCCTTTCCAGCCCTCCTCCCAGGACAGTATGAGCAGCACAGGAGTCTTTTTGTTTATTTAGATGTTAACTTCAGGCTGTTCTACACAGTCCCCAAATTTTTAACATGCAGCTGTTTTTTTTATATTGAAAATGCACTGCTGCATTGCAGACTCTGATGGGGAATTCCCTCTTGACTTTAATGGGAATACTGGATGAACATCATCTCTGAAAAGCAGGCTATGTTGTTGTTTATTATTTGGTATTACTGTAGTGCACAGGAGCCCTCCTTGTGGATCAGGACCCCTTGTGCCAAGTGATGTACAAACACAGAACAAAAGGATGGCCCCATCTCCATGCGTATTTAGCTACCTAAATATGGATGTGTGTCAGTGTGTGCCTAGCTTTAATTCCCCAGGTTTGCAAATATGGGCCTCAGTGAAAACGTTTCCATCAGCTCTTCATGCAGGGATAGCAGCTGATTATTGAGATTGCAGGAACAAACCATCCCGATGTGTAGAAAGAATAGTAAATATGGCAGGCGACCAGCTTGGCTAAACAGTGAAATCCTTGCTGATCTTAAACGCAAAAAAGAAGCTTACAAGAAGTGGAAGATTGNAGTGTGCTCTTGTTGCCAAGAAGGCTAACGGCATTTGGGGCTGTATAAGTAGGGGCATTGCCAGCAGATCGAGGAACGTGATCGTTCCCCTTTATTCGACATTGGTGAGGCCTCATCTGGAATACTGTGTCCAGTTTTGGGCCCCACACTACAAGAAGGATGTGGAAAAATTGGAAAGAGTCCAGCGGAGGGCAACAAAAATGATTAGGGGTCTGGAGCACATGACTTATGAGGAGAGGCTGAGGGAACTGGGATTGTTTAGTCTCCAGAAGAGAAGAATGAGGGGGGATTTGATAGCAGCCTTCAACTACCTGAAGGGGGGTTCCAAAGAGGATGGAGCTCAGCTGTTCTCAGTGGTGGCAGATGACAGAACAAGGAGCAATGGTCTCAAGTTGCAGTGGGGGAGGTCCAGGTTGGATATCAGTAAAAACTATTTCACTAGGAGGGTGGTGAAACACTGGAATGCGTTACCTAGGGAGGTGGTGGAGTCTCCTTCCTTGGAGGTTTTTAAGGCCCGGCTTGACAAAGCCCTGGCTGGGATGATTTAGCTGGGAATTGGTCCTGCTTTGAGCAGGGGGTTGGACTAGATGACCTCTTGAGGTCCCTTCCAACTCTAATAGTCTATGATTCTATAAGACAAGCTGCCACAAGCCAGGTGAGGAGGCATGGCATGAGGAAGAGGAGAAGCAGAACTGAGGAATGACTGAGTATTGTAATAACAAAATTGGATCTTCACTTCAAACAAACACCACAGCAGCGCGTTTCTGAGCCCAGGTCTGCAGACTCGGGCTCGCACTACGGCACAACACGTGGCTGGATCGTCATTCTGGATCCAGCTGGAGCTCAGGCTCTGAAGCTTCGGGAGGGAGATGAGCTTCAGAGTCCAAGTTCCAGCCTGAGCCTGAGCGTTTACATGGCTATCTTTAGCGCTGCAGCATGAGCCCGAAACCGTAGGCCTTACTCTGGGACTCGCTGCAGTGGGATGTTTTTATTTTTTCAGTGCAGACGTACCCTAAAAGCCCCATCCCTGGTACCAAGCATATACCCTCTTCATGGTTCGGGAAGGACATATCAAGTGGGGTGTTGTGGGGATCTGTCCTGGGTCTGGTTCTATTCAGTATCTTAGAAACAATTTGGACAGTGGCATAGAAAGTGAAAAGTTTGTGGCCGATACCAAGCTGGGCGGGGTTGCAAGTGCTTTGAAGGACAGGATTAGAATTCAAAATGATCTCGACAAATGAGAGAAATAGTCTGAAATAAATAGGATGAAATAAAATAAGGACAAATGCAAAGTACTACAATAAGGAAGGAATAATCAGTCCCACTAATACAAAGTGGGAAATCACTGCCTAGGAAGGAGTGCTACAGAAAAGGATCTGGGGGTTATAGTGGATCACAAACTAAATGAGTCAATGTGATACTGTTGCAAAAAAAGAAAACCTCATTCTGGAATATATTAGTAGGACATGTAAGCATGACACAAGGAGTAATTCTTCCACTGTACTCAGCACTGATAAGGCTTCAACTGGAGTATTGTGTCTAGTTTTGGGTATCACACTTTGGGAAAGATGTGGCAATGGTCCAGAGGAGAGCAACAAAAATGATTAAAGGTCTAGAAAGGGGGATAGCTCAGTGGTTTGAGCATTGGCCTGCTAAACCCAGGGTTGTGAGCTCAATCCTTGAGGGGGCCATTTAGGGATCTGGGACAAAAACCAGTCTGGGGACTGGTCCTGCTTTGTGCAGGGGGTTGGACTAGATGACCTCCTGAGGTCCTTTCCAACCCTGATATTCTATGAAAACATGATCTATGAGGAAAGATGGGGGGGAATGGGTATGTTTAGTCTGGAGAAGAGAGGACTGAGGTGGGAACACAACAGTCTTCAAGTACATAAAAGGCTGTCCTAAAGAGGAGGGTGATAAATTGTTCACCTCAACCACTGAGGACAGGAGAAGTTAAATTGCAACAAGGGAGATAAACGTTAGTAAAAATGTCCTATCAGGGTAGCTAAGCATGGGAATAAATTACCTAAGGAGGTCACAGAATCTCCTTTATAAGAGGTTGGACAGAGACCTGTCAGGGATGGCCTAGACAGTGCAGGGGATTGGATGAGATCAGTGGTTTTCAAACTTTTTAAGCTGCGAATCACTTTACAAATAATGTAATCTGCTGCATGCCCCCATCTGAGATAGGGTCATAATATACCTATGATTAGATAGCTCACTTTATTTAGAAAATTGGCAGTCTGCCATTACAGGAGTTTTCTCGTGAAGCCCCTGACGAGAGTATGAGGACCCCACTTTGAAAACCACTAGACTAGATGATCTGTCAAGGTCTCTTCCAGTCTTACATTTCTATGTTTTATCTGCATCCTTGAGGATCTCTGCTTCTAGCCCCTTTTTAATCTTATCCATATTGTGTCCATTATATCTCCATACAAGGCTTAGATGAGACCGCTTCTTTCCATCACTTGGCCAGAGGGGATCATGGTGGTGCACCAGGAAACACTGCCTCTCCCTTGTTTCTTCCTTCTCAATATGGAGCCAAGCACATCATCCTTACATTTATAAGACCCAGGAGTGGGAATCAAACCCATGACCTCCTGCATGGCAAAGCAAGAGCACTCTGCAGAACAGGCAGATGCTGCAACATGTTCTTGCAGTGGTCTGCTTGGTCTCATGGCAATGAAAAGGCCACCATATAACCCAAAGGAAATCAGCTCGTTAACCTTGACCAGTTATGCAATCATTGCTGCATGTCCCTGATTGCATGAAGCTCATGCTGCTCCTCCCTTTGTCTTTCTCTCCTTCCCTCAATCAGCTGTCAGGATTTGAACTGAGTAAAACTGAGTCATCCATTAAGAGGAGCTGCAAGAAGAAAGTGACAGATGTCCCTGCTTCGGCTTACATCTCTCCCCTGGGCCTAGCTTCCCTGTGCCACAAGTATGACATGCCCAGTGAAATATACAGGTACATCTCCATGGGGATGCTGGACTATAATACATAAGGGATGGATGCTCTGCTGTAGACAGAGTTTCCTACAGAAGCCAGATTATTAGACAGGTTCTGTAGGTGACTTGCTTGGCATGAGATGATGGGAGCCAAGAGTCTTGAGTTCTATTCCTGACTCTACTGCTATCTTAACCTCTCTCTCCATTAGCTTTCCCTTCTGTTAAAAGGGAACAGTGTTACTTAGACACCCTACACGGAGGGGGCAGAGCTTGATTAACGTTTGTATAGGGCTTCGTGGATGAAGGCTGCTACTAAAGTACAAATTAATACCACATAGGAAATGGAAGAGCTTTTTACATTTCACTTGCCAAGTTCTCCTCACGAAGGGATTGGGCACATGGGTAGGGAGAAGTCAATATTAACTTAGATGGACTCTACAGAATAATCACAGGAGCCAGCCCGCTGGGGCTGGAGTGGAAGAGGAATCTGCTGTGTGGGAGAGCAGCTCATGAATCAGCCTGGCATGCTGATTCCTAAACCAGGAAGGAGGGAGTGCTCAGATGACGTGCTTGTTAGGTGGCTGAGGGTGTGGTTCACCCTCCTTCTCTCCTCAACAGTTTATCCAGCAAGCAGCACAGCTGATGAGCATAGGAGGAGGGATCAGAGGGAGGCTGAGGAGGCTTTGTTGATGCTCAGCAGGCCTATTTGTGTCCTTTCAGCTTCGGGATCGTCCTGTGGGAGATTGCGACCAGCAAAATTCCATTTGAAGGTGGGCAACCAGAGCTTGTTTTCTGTCATACTGCAAGCACCAGGGTAAAGGCAGGGTGATATTTGGGATCAAATGCACCACTTGGCAAATGTTCCCTATTGCTACCTAGTGCTCAGGAGCTTCAGACCCCAGAGGGGCTATGAAAAGACTGACTGTCCTTGGACCTGCTTGGATCAGGGAGCAAAGTAGCTTTAACTCTAGAATCTTTCCTGGAATTTAGGCTTCAACTCAGCAAAGCACTTAGACACATTTAATTGTAAGCACATAAGTAATCCCATCTGTATTCAACAAAGCTCTTAAACATGTGCTTCGCTACTACTGAAGTTAAGAGCTCTGCTGAATTGGGGCCTTAAGGCAGGGCTCATAGCAGATAAGGTTTTTCAAGGACTCAGCATAATGAAGATTTCAATCCTGGCTCTTCCCTGCTGTGGGCTTGGCAGGCTGCATAAGGCTCTATTTAAATGCTTGCATCAGGTTCCCTCTCCAGCACCTTCTTGTGGAATCTGAAACAAGTCAGTGCCTCCTGATGTCCCAATTTGTGTGTGTTGTGTTAGGCTGCAGCTCCCAAGAGATCTATCAGAAAGTTTATGAGCAACGTTACCAGGCTCCTGTTGGGGAAGATTGCCCCTCCCACCTGCGGGATGTCATCAACCAGTGCCGGGCCTTTGAGCCTTCGCAACGTCCTTCTGCAGAAGGTAGGATGGAATACCAGGTTTGCTTCCCTTTACTCTACAGAAATACTAGCTACCAGGTGGTGGCTGCTGGACCCCGGTCATACCTGCTGAGGAAATCCCAAGGAGGAGCGGAGGGACTGCAAGCCTAAACCCCCAGTCTGGAGGGAGAGGGATGGGGGTCTCTACCTGAGAGAGGAGATGGCTAGGAAAACTGAAACCTTTAAGTGGGTGCCCTTGAGGAAAACCGAGGGGTAGGTGAGGGGTCAAGTGCAGTTTAATTCTGAAACTGCCAGTGATGATCCAATCTGACCTCCTGCATAACAAAGGCCAGAGAACTTCACCAGTAATTCCTGCATCAGGCATAACTACTAGTGGTTGATCTTTTCGCAAGACGGTCTTGCTTGATGGATTTCAAGTAATGGCAAATCCCCCACACCCCTGGTAAATTGTTCCAGTGGGAAATGACTAAGGCTACATTTTAGTCATGGGTATTTTTAGTAAAAGTCACAGGCAGTAAACAAAAATTCACTGCCCATGACCTGTCCGTGACTTTTACTTTATACCCCTGACTAAAACTTGGGGGGACCTGGGGGAGGGCAGCCCAGGTATTGGGGGGACAGGAGGTGGTACGCAGACCAGGACCCCCACTGGGGCACTGGGTGTTGGTGGGGCCAGCAGGCTCCCTACCTGGCTCTGTGCTGCCCCTCCCCCAGCAGCAGCAGGCATGGGACGGGGTGAGATGGGCTCTGGGCGGTGCTTTCCTGCGGGACTCTCCGAAAGCAGTGACATCCCCCTCGCTCAGACGCTAGGCAGAAGCACAGCCAGGCAGCTCTGCATGCCGCTTCTGCCTGCAGGCACCGCCCCCACAGCTCCCATTGACTGTGTGAAGCCAGCGCTCTGGATGGAGGCAGTATGCAGAGCTGCCTGGCCATGCCTCTGAAGCAGCAGCCTGTGCAACTGGTGCAGGGGCTGCCCGAGTTGCCTCTGAGCCAGGCGCACCAGCCACTGCAGATGTCACGGAATCCATGACCTCAGTGACAAACTCACAGCCTTAGTAATGACCCCCCCACTGTTACAAATGTGCACTGTTTCCAGTTTGAATTTGTCAAGCTTCATCTTCTGGGAGAGTGAAGGTATAGGGAGAGAAAAGGAGCTAGAACAGGGGTCCTTCTGACAACAAAATTGTTACATGACCCTGGGAGGGAGGCGCAGCCCGAGCCCCGCTTCCCCAGGTGAGGTGGAGAGGGGGCCACAGCCTTAGCCTGCCCCTTCCCCCCCAGGTGGGGCTGGAGCTAGTGCTTCAGCCCTGGGTCCCAGCAAGTCTAATTCTGGCCCTGGCAACACCATTAAAATTAGGTCATGGCCCACTTTGGGATCCCGACCCACAGTTTGAGAACAGCTGAGCTAGAAGAAATGGAGAATTAAAGGAAGTAGAGAGCAATGAAAGAGCAAGGGATGAAGTGAGAGAATGAGGAAGGACTAGACAAGAGGAAAACTGCAGGAGAAGGGAAAGGAAGGTGTAATGTTTAATAATCAGCCAGAAAGCAAGCAGGCTTTTCAGGAGAGAGGACACAGCACTTCTGTTAACTACGCAAACCTCCAGCTCACATCAAGGTGACACTGGGCTTAACATGAGTGTTAGCACAGTCACACCTATCCTCCCATTAAATCCATTCATTTGCATAGTCAATGCCATACTCAGAGCTGGGGGAAAACCTTAGCTTAACACACTGGTTTTCTGAGATTAACAGCATCAAAAATACTGTGCTCTGATGAGAGTAGCTCTTTGGTGCTGTGGAATCTGGGGCTCAGCCTTTCACTCTGAGCAATCAACTGCAGTATATGAGAACATCAGAACAGCCATACGGGCCAAACCAAAGGTCCATCTAGCCCAGTATCCTGTCTTCTGACAGTGGCCAATGCCAGGTGCCCCAGAAAGAATGAACAGAACAGGGAATCATCAAGTGATCCATCCCATCACCCATTCCCAGCTTCTGGCAAACAGAGGCTAGGGACACTATCCCTGCCCATCCTGGCTAATAGCCTCCATGAACTTATCTAGTTCTTGTTTGAACCCTGTTATAGTCTTGGTCTTCACAACATCCTCTGGCAAAGAGGTCCAGGGGTTGACTGCGTTGTGTGAAGAAATACTTTCTTTTGTTTGTTTTAAACTTGCTGCTTATTAATTTCATGTGGTGGTCCCTACTAACAGGAGCTGTTCTGTCTTTGGGAATGTCTTACTGCTGTTGCTTTTAGCACATACAAAAATAAATGACTGATCCTTCTTATATTTGACAGCAGCAGCACAAAAGGGAGTGGGGACCTGCTGTTGTCCATGAAGGCTGGTGTGATGGAGAGGTTGTCCCCTCTTGCCACTTGGTATATCAGGCAGGAGGCAACTTTCTTTAAATCACTCACATCCCACCATATGGGGCATACACGCTAGAATTTCAATAGTCCTTTTTTGTAAGGAAAGAGTGAGACCTTGAGGTTTGCCATTAGGAATCCATCATGCTCTCCAAAGGCGCACAGATTTTTGGTAGCATAATCGACCAGGGAATGTCCTGTGCTGAGAACTATAATGAGAGCTGCCACTAGAGGGCACTCAAAGATCAAATTTGTCAGCCCCTTCTGGCATTTTGCCCAAGGTACTTCGTATTCTACATTACCCATCCCTGTCTTCTCGATAGCTCCATCATGCTGCCTTTATTTAATTAATTTATTTATTTATTTTTAAATAATGGGTCTGCAGCCTCTCCCAATCACTTCTTCGTGTGGGGCTGTCTCTGCTGTACATGCTTGTTCCTCTTTTGCTGCTCCTGCACAGTATTAAAGCAGTCAGTTTTCATTTTTTCCGATAACCTTCTGTTCTGTTGAGCCTGTCATGAAATGATTCAGTGTCCTATATACTATTACTGAGTACGTATCAATCATCTTGCCAGGAAAAAAAAATCTGAGTATTCTAATCTGAAAACAAATTCTGTTTGCCTTCTGCAGAGATTGTGGACTCGCTGATAGCCATCTATGGCCAGATAAATACAGCAAGCTAGCTGCAAGACACAAACACAAGGAGCCCCGTGAAGAAAGCAGCCAAGTGCGGTTAGGAGCAAAGCATGGGCTGCTCCATCCCTGTCTACCATGACTCTCTAGCATGAAGGTTGTCACACTTCTCCAGCTCTGTAGACTCTGCTTTTTTTAAACAGCATTTTGACCTGCCCTCCAACTTCGAGGGTGCAACTCTGAGCCTTTAAAGTCGTGCCTGCAATTTTGCATCTGCAATTTACTGTGGACACGGTTTATAGCACTTAGATGTCTCCCTTCCTGAGCATGCTGCCACGATTAGAAAGCCATTTCTATTTCATGTAGGGGGACCAGCCTATCATCCTGAAGGGAAGCTCCCTTAGCACTGTCAACAGGGTGGGGGGAGTCAAGGTGAGGCTGTGATAGCTTGGGTGCTGGCTTTAGGTGGGGAACTAATACTTATGAGCAGGGGGTTGGACTAGATGACCTCTTGAGGTCCCTTCCAACTCTGATATTCTATGATTCTATGTGGAAAATTGAGAGAGTTTGGCAAATGGTGGTAGGTATCAAGGTGCAGGTGCTTGTCCCTAGCACTGCAGGGGGTTTTGTAGCTGGGGTAAGGAGCAGGCTAGGTAGGGGGGTCAGTTTAAAGCAGGGGTCTCAAACACATGGCCCACAGGCCTATTTCCTGCGGCCTACATCCAGGCCAGGGGTGGGCAAACGACACCCACAGGATTGTCCCCTCAAGCCCCACGCTGGCTGGCATCACGTCCCTGCATCCGGGGGGGGGGGGAAGGGAGAAGCAGAGGGCTCCGTCCCTGTGTTGCCCTGGCTTCCAGGCATGCCACCCCCCATCCCCTCCCCCGCAGCTCCCATTGGCCAGGAACGGGGAACCACGGCCAATGGGAGTTTGGGGGGAGGTACCTGGAGGAGCGGCAAGCAGCGTGCGCAGCCCTGCGTCCTCCCTCCCCCAGGGGCCGCAGGGACATGGTTCCAGCTACTTCCCAGAGCCGAGCATAGCGGGGCTGGAGCTGGCAGCCTGCCCTTGGCCCGGCGTGTGCTGATGCCACCCCAGAGCCCTCCTGGACCCTGCCCCCCAACCCCCTGCCCTGGGCCCCCTGCCGCATCACACACCTCTCCTGCACCCCAACCCCCTACCCTGAGCCCCCTGATACACCTTGCACCCCCTGCCCTGAGCCTCCTGCTTCATCCCACACCCCTTCTGCACTCTGAGCCCTCTGCTGCACCTCAACTTCCTGCCCTGAGCCCCCGCCTCATCCCTCTGGGGGCAAGGAGTGGGTGGAGTTGGGGTGGGGACTTCAGGGAAGGGGTTGGAATGGGGACAGAGAAGGGGTGGGAAAAGGCGGGGCCTCATGGAAGAGGTGGAGTGGGGGCGGGGTCAGGGGCAGCGAGGGCTGTGTTTCTCAGTGATGCGGCCCTCGGGCCAATGAACTAGCCCTCATGTGGCCCTCGTGGTCATTTGAGTTTGAGACCCCTGGTTTAAAGGCATTTGTTACTGGAGGGAGTTATCACGTGATCTTCTCCTACCCTTCCCCTGACACCCAAATTACTTTCTAGCCTCTTTCCCTCAAAGGATTCCTGACCTCTATCCCTTCCCCTGCACTGCCCCCTCCCTTCATTAACCTTTAGTATACTCCTCCTCAGTGTCCTGCAGTACCTCTCCTCCCCCAAACAAAGTGAGGCACAGTATCCCAGCAACTTTCCCCAAAGCTTAGGCAGTTGTCAGCCCCAGCTAGTTTCCTAAGCGGTAGAAATTAATGTGGGGCCCAGCTACTTCTGTGTTAAACTCCAGCACAATGCCTCCTCCTTGTGAGCCCTGACACGCCATAGAGCCTGTAATATTCCAAATTGTAGACTTGTAAGATGAACCCAGCATCAGATCTTGGCATGCCCCATATTCCGCTGTCACTCAAAGCATGCACAGTTCAATGGGGAAGTGGGTATCTGGGACCCAAGTCCACCTCTGAGCCAAAGAGGGGCAGCACTACAACAGAAAGAGGACTGCAGCAGAAACCTGCATGACCAGAGACACAGTGGCTCACACGTCAGACTAGGCATCCTTCATACTAGTGAAGATCAGGGGGAGGATTCTATAATGATCCCTTCCCTAGTAGTCCCCCACCCCACACTCAACTGTCTATCTCCCTAGTGCAGGCAGGCAATCATCTTCCTCTCCCCCTACAGAGGGATGAGACCCTCATTGCCCCATGTTAAAAGTTGGCCTTTGCTAGATCCGCTGCAACAGACACCTCTGCTCCGAAGGGATGGAGGAGTGTTTAGCTAATTATCTCTATCTTTGCCTGGTTGGACGCAACTAAATATTTGAGCCCAGGCAAGAAAACAAAACATTTAATAGCTATACTGTCAGCACCCCAGGTAGCCTAGGTCAATCTGCCTTTGGGAATTATAACCCCTGGGTGGTAGGAAGGTTAGTGGCAGTAGAGTTTGGACAAAACACCCATGTGAATATGAGCTCAGAAATCAGGTCATTCTTGAAAAATCAAGACACAGGCTGTCCAGTTCTCTATTCCAAATGCAGGAGGTGATTTAGGAATTTGCAAACCGCTGTGTATGTTAACACTGCTATTGAAGTGTGTGTTTTAAATAATAAATGTTCTTTATTTGAGAAACTTGTAGCTACTTGTCAGACACCACCAACTGTCAGTGCTAGCCAAGACTGTCTGTAGAATTTGAAACAGAACAGTGTATAAAACAGAGGTTTTAACACATTGGTGGCACTCCTGGGACTCTTTTGTTGTCACTTTACTGCTAATCATGATCACTCAGAACTTCATGGTGGCAACAGGGTTAAAACTCTGATGGACTTGATCCAAAAACACCATCTCATAACACCTGAGCTGTAGGAGAATCTCTGTTAACATTATAGGGCCTAGGACACAGAGAAGTTCTAACTTCACACAGCCAGCCAGCTCTTTACAGTATTATTTCCTTCTCTGGCCATCCCCAAAACAGTGCCAATAGTTTTAGGGTAACTCAGAGTAGTGCAGCATGGACACACAGGCCAGGGCAGCAGCCACTTGATGGTGGCAGCATGTCGGTAACACTACAGGCATTTAAGGAATATGTAAATTTAATTTCCTGTGCAGGGTTATCCACAGTACAGAAGCCTTGAGGAGGTTGAGTAATTAGCAAATTAATCTATTTTAAATTACTTTTGCTCTCCGCTCTGTTCTTCCTCAGTTAGGCCTGGTCTACACTATGACTTTAATTCAGATTTAGCAGCGTTAAATCGAATTAACCCTGCACCCGTCCACACAACGAAGCCGTTTATTTCGAAATAAAGGGCTCTTAAAATCAATTTCTGTACTCCAACCCGACGAACGGAGTAGCGCCAAAATCGATATTGTCATTTCGAATTAGGGTTAGTGTGGCCGCAATTCGATGGTATTGGCCTCCGGGAGCTATCCCACAGTGCACCATTGTGACTGCTCTGGACAGCAATCTGAACTTGGATGCACTGGCCAGGTAGACAGGAAAAGCCCCACGAACATTTGAATTTTATTTCCTGTTTGCCCAGCGTGGAGAGCACAGGTGACCACAGATAGCTCATCAGTACAGGTAACCATGCAGGTCGATAATCGAAAAAGAGCACCAGCATGGACTGTACGGGAGGTACTGGATCTGATCGCTATATGGGAAGAGGATTCAGTGCTAGTAGAACTTCGTTCGAAAAGACGAAATGCCAAAACTTTTGAAAAAATCTCCAAGGGCATGATGGAGAGAGGCCACAATAGGGACTCAGATCAGTGCCGCGTGAAAGTCAACGAGCTCAGACAAGCCTATCAAAAAACAAAGGAGGCAAACGGTCACTCCCGGTCAGAGCTGCAGACATGCCGCTTCTACGCCAAGCTGCATGCAGTTCTGGGGGGGCCGCCACCACTACCCCACCTCTGACCGTGGATTCCGAGGCGGGGGTAATCTCATCAGATACACCTGAGGATTCTGCGGACGGGGAAAGAGGAGGAGGAGGAGGACGAGCTTGCGGAGAACACACAGCACTCCGTTCTCCCCAACAGCCACGATTTTTTTCTCAGCCTGACTGAAGTACCCTCCCAAGCCAGTATCCAAGACCATGATCCCATGGAAGGGACCGCAGGTGAGTTTACCTTTTAAAATATAAAACTTGTTTTAAAAACAAGCATTTTTTAATGATTACTTTGCCCTGAGGACTTGGGATGCATTCGCGGCCAGTACAGCTACTGGAAAAGTCTGTTAACGTGTCTGGGGATGGTGCAGAAATCCTCCAGGGACATCTCCATGAAGCTCTCCTGGAGGTACTCCAAAAGCCTTCCCACAAGGTTTCTGGCAGTGCAGCCTTATTCCGTCCTCCATGGTAGGACACTTGACCACGCCATGCTAGTAGCAAGTAATCTGGTATCATTGCATGACAAAGCCTGGCAGTGTATGGTCCCGATGTTTGCTGGCATTCAAGCAACATCCGTTCTTTATCTCGCTGTGTAATCCTCAAGAGAGTGATATCGCTCATGGTAACCTGGTTGAAATACGGGAATTTAATTAAGGGGACAGAGGTGGCCGTTCCTACTGAGCTGTTTGCCGGTGGCTGAAAAGAAATCCTTCCCTGCAGTTAGCCAAGCACAGGGGTGGGGGGCGGAAATTGGCCCTGAGCTTTTCACATTTGTCTAGGAGGGATCTTCCCTGATACCAGCCACGCGGTGGGGGGAGGGATAAAGCAATCATCCAGAGAATTGCATGGGGGGGGTTAGTTTGTTTTCTGCTGCTGAAGGTAAACAGGAAAACTGCAGCACTCAACTGTCTTTGCTTGGTATGTGGGAAAGGAGGGCGCAGAAGCCGAAAGACAATGGCTTACCATGGCCGCATGCAAGACGAATTCTGTTGCCCGGACCCGCGTCTGTGATTTCTAGCAGCAAAGCCACAGGCACTTAATATTAAGAGGCAAAATGTGACCTTGCACAGAAATCACATGTGCTATGTAATGTGAATAGTGTTGGTCACTGTGAAAGAGTATAAGCATTGTTCTGTAAAATGTATCTTTTTAAAAAATTCTCTCCTTTTTTTCCTCCCTCCAGCAGCTGCAAATTTTTCAAGCCTCTCTCCTCCGTCCTGAAGGCTATCTCAGATAAGGTGTCGGAAAAAGAAGACACGAGACGAGATGTTCGCGGAAATCATGGAATCCACCCGCAGTGAAAGAGCTCATCTGAATGAGGGGAAGGACATGGTTTCAAAGTATAGGAAAGATGCCAGTGAACATGAGGACATGAGGGACCAACGTGAGGACAGGAGAGACGCTCGAGATGAGAGGTGGCGGCAGGAAGATCAGAGGAGGCAGGATGCAACGCTGGGGCTGCTGCGTGAGCAAACAGACATGCTCCGGCGTCTGGTGGAGCTTCAGGAACGGCAGCAGGATAACAGAGTGCCGCTACAGCCCCTGTATAACCCCCCTCCCCATGTTCCATAGCCTCCTCACCCAGACGTGTAAGAACGCGGGGCGGGGGGGGAGGGAGGGAGGCTCCGTACACCCTCCCATTCCACCTCAGTAGACAACCCAAGCAAAAGGCTGTCATTTTTTAAACCTTTTTTTAGTGGCCTTTTCCTTCCCACCGATCCTCCTCCCAAACCCCACCCGAGTTCTCTCCCTCTTTTTATAATCAATTAATAAAGAATAAATGATTTTTAAATGATAGTGACTTTATTTCCTTTGAAAGCAAGCTGGGAGAAGGGGGAGGGTGGGTTCCTTACAGAGAATGAGTCAATAAAGGGGGTGGGTTTTCATGAAGGAGAAACAAACAGAAATTTCACACTGTAGCCTGGCCAGTCATGAAACTGGTTTTCAAAGCTTCTCTGATGCACAGCGCTTCCTGGTGTGCTCTTCTAACCGCCCTGGTGTCTGTCTGCGCGTAATCAGCAGGCAGGCGATTTGCCTCAGCCTCCCACCCCGCCATAAAGGTCTCCCCCTTACTTTCACAGAGATTGTGGAGTGCACAGCAAGCAACAATAACAATGGGGATATTAGTTTGGCTGAGTGAGTCAGTAATGATCGCCAGTGACCTTTTAAATGGCCAAATGGACATTCTACCACCCTTCTGCACTTGCTCAGTTGAACAGCTCCTGACTCCTGTCCAGGCTGCCTGTGTATGGCTTCATGAGCCATGGCATTAAGGGGTAGGCTGGGTCTCCAAGAATAACTATTGGCATTTCAACATCCCCAACGGTTATTTTCTGGTCTGGGAAGTAAGTCCCTTGCTGCAACCGTTTAAACAGATTAGTGTTCCTGAAGATGCGAGCATCATGAACCCTTCCCGGCCAGCCCACATTGATGTTGGTGAAACGTCCCTTGTGATCCACAAGTGCTTGCAGCACCATTGAAAAGTACCCCTTGCGGTTTATGTACTAGGTACCCTGGTGCTCCGGTACCAAAATAGGGATATGGGTTCCATCTATCGCCCCACCACAGTTAGGGAATCTGTCATAACTATAGAGGGAAGGGTAACAGCCCTCCTGGCTACAATACTATAAAATCCCTCCTGGCCAGAGACTCCAAAATCCTTTTACCTGTAAAAGGTTAAGAAGCTCAGGTAACTTGGCTGACACCTGACCCAAAGGACCAATAAGGGGACAAGATATTTTCAAATCTTGGTGGTGGAAAGGCTTTTGTTTGTGATCTTTGTTTTGGGGGTTGTTCACTCTTGGGACTAAGAGGGACCAGACATCAATCCATGCTCTCCAAATCTTTCTGAACAAGTCTCTCATATTTCAAACTTGTAAGTAAACAGCCCAGCAAGGCGTGTTAGTTTTATCTTTGTTTTCTCAACTTGTAAATGTACCTTACTCTGTTTGCTGTAACTTTGAACCTAAGGCTAGAGGGGGGTCCTCTGGGCTCTTTAAGTTTGATTACCCTGTAAAGTTATTTCCCATCCTGATTTTACAGAGATGATTTTTACCTTTTTCTTTAATTAAAAGCCTTCTTTTTAAGAACCTGATTGATTTTTCCTTGTTTTTAGATCCAAGGGGGTTGGATATTGATCCACCAGGAGTTGATGGGAGAAAGGACAGGGGATGGTTAATTTCTCCTTGTTTTAAGATCCAAGGGGTTTGGATCTGTATTCACCAGGGAATTTGTGAAGAGTCTGTCAAGGCTACCCTATAATTAGCACATTGGGAGTGGTGGCAGCGGACCAGATCTAAGCTGGTAGTTAAGCTTAGAAGTTTTCATGCAGGCCCCCACATCTGTACCCTAAAGTTCAGAGTGGGGAAGTAGCCTTGACAGAATCCCATTGCAGCAAAGCCATCCACTATGACCTGCACATTTCCCAGAGTCACTACCTTTCGTAGCAGCAGCTCAGTGATTGCTTTGGCTACTTGGATCACAGCAGCCCCCACAGTAGATTTGCCCACTCCAAATTGATTCCTGACTGACCGGTAGCTGTCTGGCATTGCAAGCTTCCACAGGGCTATCGCCACTCACTTCTCAACTGTGAGGGCTGCTCTCATCTTGGTATTCTGGCGTGTCATGGCAGGGGAAAGCAAGTCACAAAATTCCATGAAAGTGCCCTTACGCATGTGAAAGTTTCGCAGCCACTGGGAATCGTCCCACACCTGCAACACTATGCGGTCCCACCAGTCTGTGCTTGTTTCCCAGGCCCAGAATTGGCGTTCCACGGATAGAACCTGCCCCATTAACAACATGATCTCCAAAGCACTGGGGCCCGTGGTTTGAGAGAATTCTGTGTCCATGTCCATGTCCTCATCACTCTTGTTGCTGCGCTGCCGTCGCCGCCGCCTCCTCTCCTCGTTTTTCTGGTCCTGGTTCAGCATAAACTGCACGAGAACGCGCGAGGTGTTTACAATGTTCATGACTGCTGTCTTGAGCTGAGCGGGCTCCATGCTTGCCGTGGTGTGGAGTCTGCAGTGTTCACCTAGGAAAAAAGGCGCGAAATGGTTGTCTGCCGTTGCTTTCATGGAAGGAGGGGTGAGGCTGTACCCAGAACCACCTGCGACAATGTTTTTTGCCCCATCAGGCACTGGGAGTGACGTTGTGCAGTCTATATGGTTTTATAAAAACGTGATAATAAGTGAATATAATATAACTGGGATAGTTTTCTAAAGATTTGATAATAAGTGAATATAATGCAACTGGGATATGCTTCGTGCAAAAGGTCTCTTGTAAGGTATCATTACAAAGCTCATAATCTACTGAGTGTGATCATCCTGTTTGTAGAAATGTACCACTCTTGTATCTAAAATTAGAAATATAAAACATAACTCTGAGGGCCTTTTGTAATTATGTGAAGTGTGGGCCATTAATGATGGTTTGGAATCTTGATGACTCCCATTAACCAGGACCATTGTCTGCAGATGGCTGTGTTTACCTGTTAATCTTCCTGTATATGTGTGTGCTGGCAAGTGGGCAATGAAGTCTTGCAGTAACATGTGATCATGTCACCTGAACTGGAATCCATCTTTAACCTGGTGCTTTTCCAGTGAGGGGGGGTGGAAACCCAGAGGGACAAGGGGTTCCCACTTTATGCAAAAGATATATAAAGGGGTGGAAGAGAACAAAGGGGGAGAGGAGCCATCATGAAGAATCCCCTAGCTATCACCTGAGCTGGAACAATAACTGTACCAGGGGAAAGAATTGTGCCCAGGCCTGGAAGGTGTCCAGTCTGAGAAAAACTTACTGAAGCATCTCTGAGGGTGAGATTATCTGTATGTAGTTTGATTAGACATAGATTTGCACATTTTATTTTATTGCTTGGTGACTTACTTTGTTCTGTCTGTTACTACTTGGAACCACTTAAATCCCACTTTCTGTATTTAATAAAATCACTTTTTATTTAGTAATTTACTGAGAGTATGTATTAATACCTGGGGGAGCAAACAACTGTGCAAATCTCTCTATCAGTGTTATAGAGGGCGAACAATTTATGAGTTTACTCTGCATAAGCTTTATGCAGGGTAAAATGGATTTATCTGGGTTTAGACCCCATTGGGAGTTGGGCATCTGAGTGCTAAAGACAAGCACACTTCTGTGAGCTGGTTTCAGGTAAACTTCCAGCTCTGGGACAAGTGATTCAGATCCTGGGTCTGTGTTGGAGCAGATGGGAGTGTCTGGCTCAGCAAGACAGGGTGCTGGAATCCTGAGCTGGCAGAGAAAACAGGAGCAGAGGTAGTCTTTGCACATCAGGTGGCAGCTCCCAAGGGGGTTTCTGTGATCCAACCCGTCACACTGGGATCTCAACCCAGAATTCCAGTGGGTGGGGGAGACTGCGGGAACATGGGATAACTACCCACAGTGCAACGCTCCGGAAATCGACGCTAGCCCCGGTACATGGACGCACACCACCGAATTAATGTGCTTAGTGTGGCATACATTCAACTTTATACAATCTGTTTCCAAAATTCGAATTCTGTAAATTCGGATTAATCCCGTAGTGTAGACATACCCTTACTGTTGTTTCAGTCCAACTAAACATAGTTCCAAGCTAAAACCAATGATGGCTCCTGCTGTGACCCATGGAAAAAAAAAAAGATTCTGCCTCTGGCTCACTGTGCAAAGGAGTTGATGTCACAAGCACTTGGTGGGAATACTGGACTGGTGGGGACTGACAGTATTTATTTATAAGGTGCCAATCATTAGGGAATCTAAATTCAGGTCCTGTAAAGTCCTGAAAATGTTTTCCTCAAAGCTTATCATCAAACACATCTGTGGGCCCTCCTAAACAAATTATTTTAACTTGTCAAATAGCCGTGTTAGTCTGTATCCACAAAAACTACAAGGAGTCTGGTAGCACCTTAAAGACTAACATGCATCTGAAGAAGTGAGGTTTTTTTACCCACAAAAGCTTATGCCCAAATAAGTCTGTTAGTCTTTAAGGTGCCACCAAACTCCTTGTTGTTTCTCTCAATTTGGGAGTCCCTTGACAGATACCACCTTACAGACTCTCCCTGATGGGGCTGACCTTGCAATAGGATGACTCCAACAAAGAAAGAGTAGAGTTGTGCCTCAATTTTAAGTAAAAACAACAAGGAGTCTGGTGGCACCTTAAAGACTTGTTGTTTTTGTAGATACAGACTAACACGGCTACCCCCTGAGAAAAGTTGGAACTTTTTTATATTTGGAAAGTCCACTATTGTGTGTTACAGGCTTCTCAATAAATAATAAAAGTAATTAGCTTCTACATACTGCTTTACATCCATAGGTCTCAAACCACTTTAAAACGTAAGGTGGTAGCCCCAAGCTGTAACAATTTAGCTGAGAGTTTAGAACGAGTGATATTTCAAACGTTTCACTGAAGGAAAAAAAAAAAACACACAGCAAAACCCCTTCATCATCATAACAGCAAGCTACCAAGGCACAGAGGCCCACGTTTTCCTCAAGGCAGGCCACGGTGGGTACGGGCTGGGAATCTGATAGCTGCATCTACCTGGCACGAAATAGAGAAGATCAACTTATGAACCAGCAAAACCAGAAACTAGAAAGTTACTCGGCTCCCACTTATAAGGCCTGGCAGTTCAGCCGCACGCGAGCAGCTCCATCTCACTGAACCACTTGGACAAAGGAATTTAACCTTTTCTCTACCCACATTGCCCCCAAAGGGAGACCGGAAGGGGCGGCGCGGGCTGTGGCCGGATTCACGGGCACGTAGGCGCTGCCCCACTGGATGAACCAGCGGGGTGCGGAAGGGTTAGTACCGCTCCAAGCCAGGGGGTGCAGCGACGGGCCCAGCACCTGCCTGTCTCCCGGGCCGCGTTGCTAGAAGGTGGCAACTCGGTCCTCGGGCGCTTGTTGCGCTAAGCGACCAGCCGCGGGCTGCGCTGGGGCTGGGGTGGAGCAGTGCATGCCGGGAGAGGCTCTCTCAGGGCGGCGTGACGTCATATGTTGGTGGCTAGCAGCAAATCGCTACCTCCTTTCCCCTCGGCCCTGGGGGCGGGACTAGGTTGGGGTTTTAGCCCCTCCTCCCCGGTGCCTTTTCTACCTGCAACAACATTCGAACTTGCTCCGTTCCCCGCCCTTTTTGATTGACAGGCAGCTCGTTCCTCCAGTCAAAAGGTGCTTTCTGGGGGCTTTTCCTCTGATCGACAGGCCGATCATCTAGTCACAAAGGGACACAGGCGGAGTTCTCCCACTCCAGGTGATTGACAGACATCCGGCCAATAAAAATGGAGCGCCTGCGTCTTCTCGTCCTCCTCTGGCTAAACTGGCAGCCAACGTGTCCAGTAAGAGCCGGCAACGTAAAATCACACCGCCCAATAGAAGTAGGGTTTTCGTCAGTGAGGAAGGCGGCCACCCAATGAGGCCGCGGGGCTGGGTATCAAGCGCCGGCGGGGAGCTTGAGCTGAGCGGGAGGCTATGGCGCCTCTGTAGGAGCGGTTGGTAACTCAACCCCTCTCCCTCCCGCGGCCGGAGGTGAGTGCGGCCCCCCGGGCCCGGCCCCGGCCCCGAGCCGAAGCAGTGTGCCCCGTGCGGGCGGAGCCTGCGCTAGAGCGGGGGGGACCCCGGACTCCTGAGTTCTTTCCTGGACTCCGGGCCGGCCCCCGCCCTCGCAGCGCCCCGGCCAGTAACGCTCGCGGGGCCGTCGCCGAGCAGTGGGCTGTGTGAGGCACCTATCAGCGGTGCCATCGGGCGCGGCTCTGCGGCCCCCGGATCCCGGGCGCTGGGGACCTGGGTGTCAACCGGCGGCGCCGCGGCTGCTCGCCCTCTGCTGGCCGGTGGGGTTTTAGCAGGAGCCTGGCTGCCTCCGGGGCTGCGAGCGCTGTCGGTGTCTGACCGGGGCTCCGAGGCGCTGCTGCAGCACAAATAACCAGAGTCGGCAATCCTGCTCTGTGGGCTGGAGTAAAGCCCTCCAGTCTGGCACCACCCTTCCTGCTGACCCTGAGGCGATATCCAGCTGTCCCTCGCCTCCTGCTCTGCCACGCAGGCCAGCCTTCACTGCCTGGTGCTTTCCCCTCTGCTACCCTTTGGGGGAGCTCCCTCGCAAGCAAAGGGTGGCGGTTTGACTGTAGTGTTGGACTGGGACTCAGGTGATTCAAATCCTGGCTTCTGCAGGCTCCCTTCATGAGCTTGGGCAAGTCATGTGATCATGCTGTCTTAGTTCGCTTCTGTAGAAAGGTTATAATGATGATGAGGGTGGGAGTATTTTTCTTATCATCATCATCATTTGTCTCTCTTGCCTGTTTAGACATCAGGCTCTTGGGGCTAGCCTGTCTTAACAATGTGTCTACAGTTCCATTGTGCAAGACACCATATAATCTCAGCAGCGGCCTCTAAGCCCTACTGCAATATAAATAACCATAACATTATCTTCCTTCAGATCCCTCCTTAAAATTCATCTCTGCTGTGATGCCTGCAAAATGGTTAACAATGGCTGATACTGCTGCTTATTATACCTTATCCATTCCCATATCTTAGAATTATAGAATATCAGGGTTGGAAGGGACCTCAGGAGGTCATCTAGTCCAACCCCCTGCTCAAAGCAGGACCAAGCGCCAGACAGATTTTTGCCCCAGATCCCTAAATAGCCTCCTCAAGGATTGAACTCACAACCTTTTTTCTCTACTTGTCCCTTGTAATATGTTTAGATTATAAGCTCTTTGGGGCAGGGACTACCTTTTAATGATGTGTGTACAGTGTTTAATAGAATGGGTGACTGGGCCTCTAGGTACTCTCACAATATGAATAAATAATAAAAACCCAACTTGTAAGAAAGCACTCAGATTATCTATCCCCCTTAGAATCCATCGGTTATTCATGTAAGTAACCACTGTTGGCTAATTTCCCACTTTGAGGGAACAGCCAAGACTCTGTTGCAACTATTGGTGTGCATATATGATGGGAATTTAGGGCTTGTCTTCAGACAGTTTTTGTACTGCTTTAATTTTTGCCATTTAAAGAAGGGTATAGGTAAAGCTGTACAGAATAGTGTAAATAAGACTGTATTCTCTCTAGAGCTGAAAGTGATTGTAGAAACTAGTTTTGCTATTGCATCAAATCAGATTTTTAAGGTAATTGTTGAGGTGCCTGTGATGGGGTCGGTCACAGAGACTCCCTTGGGACTGTCACCTGATGTGCTGAAACTACCTTTGAGCCTGTTTTCCCTGTCTCGTTGAGCCAGACACGCTAGCCCGCTACAACACAGACCCAGGGTCGGAACCACATCCCCAAAGCTGCAGTCTTTAACTGAAAACCACTCAGCAAGTATTGGTGTCTCTAGCACCCGGACACCCAGCTCCCAATGGGATCCAAATAAATCCATTTTACTCTGTGTAAAGCTTATACAGGGTAAACTCATAAATTGTCCGCCCTCTATGACACTGATAGAGATGCACAGCTGTTTGCTTGTCCAGGTATTAATCACTTACTCTGAGTTCAATAATAAACAAAAGTGATTTTATTAAGAATAAAAAGTAGGATTTAAGTGGTTTCAAGTAATAACAGACAGAATAAAGTAAGTCACCAAGTAAAATAAAGCAAAAACACACAAGTCTAAGCCTAATACATTAAGAAACTGAATACAGGTAAATCTCACCCTCAGAGATGTTCCAATACGCTTCTTTCACAGACTAGACCCCTCCTTAGTCTGGGCCCATCCTTTCCCCCGGTACAGTTCTTGTTCGTTCCAGCTCAAGTGGTAACTAGGGGATTTCTCGTGACTGCAGCCCCCTTTGTTCTGTTCCACCCCCTTTTATAGCTTCGGCACAAGGTGGGAATCCTTTGTGTCTCTCTCTGGGTTCCCACCCTTCCTTCTAAATGGAAAAGCACCAGGTTTAAGATAGATTTCAGTACTAAGTGACATGGTCACGTGTCCCTGTAAGACCTCATTCTCCATTCTTTCAGGGTTAGCCTGCCAGGAAGGTTTGAGGGTAAACAGAGCCATTTACAACCAATTGTCCTGGTTAATGGGAGCCATCAAGATTCCAAGCCATTATTAATGGTTTACACTTTGCATAGTTACAATAGGACTTTAGAGTAATACTTCATATTTCTAGCTTTAGATATAAGAATGATACGTACATACAAATAGGATGAACACACTCAGTAGATACCTTACAAGAGACCTTTTGCATGAAGCATATTCCAGTTACATTGTATTCATGATCATTAGCATATTTCTGTAAAACATGGAGTGCAGCGTCACAGTGCCAAAGTAACTTTGTTGAAGTATTTCAGTGCTAGCTGGTTGTGCTGAAATATCTATTAGACAGATGATAAACAACTGATGTGTGGTGCTCCATTATCCCTTTCTAAAGGTAGCTAAAATTACATATCATGGTCAGTGGAAAATATAGGGAATTTTCCCTATTGTTTGTATTCTATCTGCCTGTTCTTACATGCAGTTACTTAGCTACAATCAGCTTCTGTGATAGTAATGACTTTTAAAGTGACATGGAGTTAGCTCTGCCAGGCCTTCTGTGTTTTCATTGTACAGGCTCTTCACAACAGGTTGGTAGGCTTAACTTTAAGATGAAATTAATTTCTAGGTTGGTGGTCTAATCTAGTCATGTTTTGTAGGATACAGCAAAGGCCATGGAATTTGTATTTTAACATAGTATCTCTTCTCCACTGGTCAAGCTGGTAACTTCCTCTTACTGAAGAGGACTTTAAAATATTTACAACACTGAGTGTTTCAAAGTCCTATTGAGGCAGTGTTTGGATAGCATTAAAGAAAATAACAAGCATCATAAAAGATATGCCTCATCTAACAAGTTTTATATTTTCCCTCTATTTAAGACAACTTGTTTAAAATATTGTTTGAATTTCACTATAGAATCCTTTATTCTAAAATGGAATCATCAGTATTATATAGCTGAAATTATATCCTATAGAAGAGGATTCCAGCCTATTCCTCTACATACACTTTTATGAATTGAGACTGTTTAATTCAGTTGAATTAACTGTAAAGGTAAAGTTTTTTTGTTGAATAAGTTAAGGTTGCAGGCATGTATATGTAGAGTTAATGCATATTACCTTTCAAGAACCTTAGTATTAAAACAAACAAGCCATAAGAAACACAGGACATGCAATGTTGCACTTCTCAAACAAAGACCCAAACTGCCATATCTTTCTATCCTTTTGTAGAAATACGAGCCTCCCATCTTCTCTTCTTTGCATGGAGAGTATCTCAAATGTGAAACATAGAGCATTGATCTTCTAGTTCGTATGAGAGATGTTTGTGTAAAACAAAGCGTGCTATGCTGTCGCGGTGCTAATCTTTGCTTTCTCCCTGTAAGTCCTTTAATTTCATGATCCTGGGTAGCATGTATGTAGTGTGTAAAGAGCTGTCTAATGATATTTGGGTAATTGGCTGACATCTGGGATCACTGAGCTTGATCAGAGAGGTTCTGAGTACCTCCAGAAAGGTGCAGAGTGCCCTCAGTATCCTACAGAATTGGGGCCCTTAATAAATTGTCTTAAGTATGTTATTTGTCTAACCAGGAATTTGTAAAATTCTTTTGTTTGTGCTCTCTATGACCATGAAGAAATCCATAATTAACATTACCATATTGTGACTAAGGCATTCTAGTTTTTGTGGGCACTAATATAATGAAACTGAAGAATCATAGAAGATTAGGGTTGGAAGGGACCTCAGGAGATCATCTAGTCCAACCCCCTGCTCAAAGCAGGAGCAACTCCAACTAAATCAAAACCCTAACCCTCTGTGTAAGCTCAAAAACTTGTCTCTCTCACCATCGGAAGTTGGTCTAATGAAAGATATTCCCTTACCTACCTTTTCTCTATAAATAAAATAGAATGAGTTCCTTTATTTATTTATTTGTTTTTTTAAACCATAGCTATGGGAACATAGTTAAAGTAGTCTGAATGCTTGTTCTTAGAGGCAATCAGAAATCTGCATTTCTTGAGTTTCTAATATGATTGTTTTTAACTAACATTCCTGTCTTCAAAAAACCCTACGTTGATTTATATGAAATTTTGCAATGAAATTACATATGACATATAAATGGGCTGATAATATCAACAGTGTCATGACTGGGGGTATTGCTAGAGTATACTACGTAGGCTTATACAATACTAGTAAACATAAGGCGGTGTATGCACAATAGATGGCGCAGCCAGGTAAGATTCATGGTGAACTTGTTGTCTTAACCGAATTTCATTCATTTACTAGGAAACTCCATTTTTGGGATAGGTTTGTTTTGTTTTTAAATAAACATTGAGTCCTCTGCCGTGTGTATGTGTGGTGCTCTATTAATATTTATTTACAGGCATTTCTGTGATGATGTTCACATTGAGATGCTCAGATACAAGATCCTTTGAGATCATAGATTAAAGGTACTAAGTGCCATATACTATTGTTTGTTTGTTAAGCACTGTAGACTGATGTAGCTCTCTCTTTTTGGGGGGTGGAGGAGGAATTTAAGTACATAACATCTGCCAAAATCTCTACCCCAAAATACAAAAATAATCTATAAATACATATTAGCTAGCAAAGACAACAGGAAGAACTCCCCAACTCACCTACTCCAATGAAAAGGCTAACTTGAATAGACAGGCCTTGCAATGTGTCCACGAGGCTAGAAAACGCAGGCTCTGTTGGGTTAGAGACTTCCAGAGTCGAGGACTCTGAAAATGCTTTGTCAAGCCCTCAGCCAACTGATATATAAATCCAAGGACTGTTAAACTGGAATTCTCAAATCATCTCAGCTGCCAGAGAAATAGTCTCTAAGAAGCACTGGATCTCAATCCTAAAGGATATTGCAGTCAGCAGGTGTCTTTATGCTGGCATGAGTCAAATATATTTGTACCTTACTTGAGGTGTGGACTTGTGTACAAGTGTTTGCACTAACCCCACATCTTTGTTTGCTCCATCCCATGCCTTTCTCAGAAATGGCACAGGAAGAAATGGAAGTGGATCTTCAGCCAGCAGTTACTTATTCTGTGGAGCACCATGAGGCATTTCCCTCAGAGACCTCTGGTCATGCTCTACTGTCACTTCCATCCAACTCTCCAGTGCCCAGTGAAGAGGCAGAAGGCATTGTGGTTCCTCCTGCTGACGAAGAAGTCATTGTGGTCTCCGGTGCTGATGAAGCAGTGACAGTTGCTGAGTCTGACCCCCAGTTGCATGCTGCCCCTAGCCTGGATGGACTGCAAAGGCTGCATGGGGTATTGGAGCTGTTTCGACTACAGGCTGCACAACAGATCACACGACAGCCACCAACAAGGAGAACTCGCCGGCGACAAAGAGGTGGTGGATCCCAGAGGACAATCAGTACCAGGTAAAACTGAAATGGAGTCAAGTCTGAGCTTTCCCCCAGCCTAATGATTTCACTTTATAATCTGTCATGCTTCCTATGTTATGCTGAACTCTAGAAAGCCCAGTCCAGCCCACCTGAATGAAGTAGGCCAATTTCTATGCATCCCAAGTTTTCAATAACCCTAGTAGGTAGTAGTATGATCTTCTCCTCTGCTCTTTAGACTCTCTTCTTGGAATCATGCTTTTTGGCAAGACTCTTCACTCATTGCTTAGATACTGTGGTGATAAGTGTTCCAGAAATGCTTACAGACATAGCTTCATGCTTGTAAAGCACAGTTTTCCACAGTATTCAGTGTCCCCTTCAGCGAACAGGAAGTTTTGTGAGCAAAAAAACAAATTTGAAAAAGTTTAAAGCTTAATTCTATGCTGAGTGCCACCTGTGCCTTAGGTTCAGGGGGGACCCATCAGCAGAGACTTTTATGTTTAACTGTCTTTACATTTTGGCTGTGCAGATCCACTCTAAATACTGTGGGTTAAATCCTGGCTCTATTCAAGTCAGTGGAAGTTTGGCCATTGATTTCACTAGGGACAGGATCTCACCCCAAGTGACTAAACACAGCTGTACAGTCTGCCCTGGGCTCTCCTGTAGATGTAATTCACTTCCACATACACAGGCCATTGGGCCAGTAAGCAGTCTTGCAAAATTCTACTTGCAACTGAAGAACAATTTGTTGTTGTTGTTGGATTGGCAAGTAAAATAGCATAAGCTTTCTTCAGTCTAATCATTATTGTAAAGTAGTTTGGTACATATTTTTGCCATGGCATAATCTTGCAAAGCTGATTAAAGAAAAAACGGGTTTTTGTGAGGGGCATAAACTAATTTAAGGGATGGGAGTCTGATAAAAGCAACCAGTTTGTTTCTAAAGTGACTGCATCTGGGGACCAGGTGATGAGTTCATTTGATAAATCAAAAAAAGCAAAGTCTAGTGGTGAGAAATCAGATGAGGTGGCTCTGCTGGGTAATAACTCATGTACCATACTTCCCGCCTTTAAAGTCACTTCATCTCTCGGTGCCTTGTTTTCCCCATTTGTAAAATGGGGGTAATGATACTGACCTCCTTTGTAAAGCGCTCTAAGATCTGCTAATAAGAGCTAAATGATGACACAAACAGGGTCAAGTGCACCACATCTTGTTTTCCTCTTTCCATCCCTGGAAAAACAATATTCCTTCTAAGTAGAGGCAGATCAGGCATCTGCATTTTCTAGACCTAAGCAGTGAAGCACTATCACAGCTGCATGTTGTGTATGCTTCTTAGAGGAGTTAATTCACTGCCTTGCCTGGGGATTGGTGCTGTTCCGGGTGAGACATTTCTTGGTCAGTTTGTTTATATCCCTGCAAACAGGCTCGGGGTTGTGGCAAACAAATGAGGATCTAATTTTCTCCTGTACATTTTACCTGCAATAATTAATATGAAGAAACACTGTAGCTTTTACTCCTTGCTTTTCAGGCCCAGGGCACCACTAGATAGTTATTTCATGGTCAACAGGACCCAAGGGTCAACAACAGCAGCATTTCCACCACTGGAGACTTTGCATCTTCCAGTTGGCAACAGCGGTCACAGCTCAGATGAGACCTTGGAGCTGAGCGACTCTGACAGCAGCAGCTCCACTGAGGAGGAGGATGTGGCAGTACCCCAAGAGGAGGCACCCATAGCTGCCAGTTTGGGAGGTTTGTGCTGGTTTCACATCACTGGGAGTTCTGAAATGCCAGAAATTCCTTACTTCATTTCCACTGTCAGACAGGACAACACTTCATAGAGAATCTTTTCAAGCTTTACAGCAGAGCTTCAAAGGTCTAAGATCAGTATGCTCATAGCTGACATGGATGGGTTGCTGCCATAATGTAGCAATGGATGAATATTAAAATAGTTCTGAGCAATATATTTTTTTTTTAGCTGTTTACATATCCACTGATGCCTCCTGGAAATCTTCAAAATAACTAATGTAGAGATTATTCTATTTTCTACTTTCTGCAGTTCTCCTTCCTCCCCTGATCATTATTATCAAGGATCGTCTCCAAAACAGAGGGCCTCAATTAATTATTGTAAATCAATGTAAACTAGCTAGGCCAATTTACAGTGGAGGATCTGGCCCAGGATTTTTTATTGCTGAGGAATTCATCTGCTTCAAGAGTTATTCCTTGCTTAATGTAACTTCCCTCCCCTGAGCTGCTTAGGGGATAGTGGCTCACTTAGTGGATCACTCAGTATTTTTGAACCTTTTCAGGTTGGTGTTCCTTATTCAAAGTCAAAAATGTTCATGAACCCCTTAGCTTTCTTTTCTTATTTTTTATTATAAAAATACTTGATCTTGAAAAGTAAGCGGATGTGGGCAGTAGGGGAATGAGATTCTTAAATTTCATTACATTATAAAGCAAACACCTTGCAATTAGTTGTCTCCTGGGAGATTTTACAAGGTATCAAGGGATAGCTGCATCATTTTGCCCCTCCCCCCTTCTTTTGCTCTCTATTGTTCTCCCTTCCTGAGCCTTTTTTGTTTTGTTTGTTTGTTGTTGCTATCCTCTTATTTAATCTTCAGGTACCCACATAATGTCCCTACTCTACCGCCAAATTCCAGAATGAACACTTAGGATCAGTAAAAATAAGAACAGTGGTTGGCTATCAAACTCTGTGTGTGTGGAGGGGGGTGTGTGTATGTTGTGAGGTCCTGCAGGAGTCAATCTTGAGTCTAGTACTAGTCAACATTTTCACTAATGACTTGGATAGTGGAGTGGAGAGTGTGCTTATAAGACTTTTGGGTGACTCTACACTGGGGTAGTAAGCCCTTTGGAGCACAGGATTAGAATTCAAAATGACCTCAACAAATTAAAGAAGTCTGAAATCAGCAAGATTCAATTAAATAAATAGAAGTGCAAAGTACTACTCTTAAAAGTAAAAATAAAATCCACAACTACAAAATGGGGAGTAACTGAGGTGATAGTACTGCTGAAAAGGATCCGGGGGCTTTAGTGGATCACAAATTGAACGAGTTAACAGTGTGTTGTGATTGTGAAAAAGATTAATATCGTTCTGGAGGGTAGGTAAGACACCGGAATGTAATTGTTCCAATCTACACAGGTCTGATGAGGCCTCAGCTGGAGTGCTGTTTCCAGTTCTGAGTGCCACACTTTAGGAAATATGTGGATAAATTGGAGAGAGTCCAGAAGAGGGCAGGAAAAATGATGCCAGGTTTAGAAAACCTGGCCAGTGGGAAAAGATTTAAAAACCTGGGCACATTTAGATTTGAGAAAAGACTCGGGGGGGGGGGAAACCTGGTACTTTTCCTCAGATATGTTAAGAACTGTTATAAAGAGGCTGGTGATCAATTGCTCTCCATGTCCACTGAAGGTAGGACAAGAAGTAATGGGCTTAATCTGTAGCAAAGGAGAGGTAGGTTAGATATTAAGAAAAACTTTCTAATTCTAAGGGTAGTTAAATTCTGGAATAGGCTTCCAGTGTTTAGTTATGGAATCCCCATCATTGGAGGTTTAAAAACAGGTTGGACAAATACCTTTCAGGGATGTTCTAGGTTTACTTGGTCTTGCCTCAGTACAGAGGGCTGGACTAGATGACCTCTCAATGTCCTTTCTAACCTTACATTTCAATGATTTATGAAGGTGTTACAAAATTACTTTAATTGTGCTAATTAGTTATCTTTTTGCTTCATTACATTATATCATTAATTAATCTAGTATGTTGAGTAAAGTTTTTGTTTGCAATCCGCATTGGTTACTGCACCAATGCTTGTTCTGATGTTCTAGAATACTAAAGTTACAAAAGACAATTCAGACTAGAACCCAAGGAAGAGAGTCCTTGCACCAATTCAAATAAATTATTCTTTTTTTCCTGTCTGCTCTGAAGTTTCTGATCAGGTCCAACCAGAACCCCCTCAGCCTGTGCTTTCCTCTGCAGAGCATGAAGGTCGTGATGCTGAAGAAGCTGAAGTCCAGCACAAACAGGTAAAGTGAACAAACAGTCCTTGGACAGAGAATAAAGATGGCAAATGTTGTGTTTGTCTGATCTTTGTTGTTGTTTCAGAGAACTCCACTAAAGAAACCTGATGTGACAGTTCCCACTGTACCGTTGGATGAGGAAGAAGGAGACACCTGTGCCATCTGCTTTGAGCAATGGACTAATGCTGGGGAGCACCGGCTCTCAGCGTTGCGGTGTGGACACCTGTTTGGATACACTTGCATTGTAAGGTGGCTCAAGGGACAGGCAGGGAAATGCCCTCAGGTAAAGTGCACCCTTTTGTGTTGGAACAGATTTGTTCTCAGGCAGCCTCTGGTCCAAATGTGACCATCATTAAGAGGGTTATTATTCAGAAGGGAATGAAGTCAGGGTTTTAAATACTGTACAAAAAGTCCACCATTTCAGCCTGTCAAAAGTAACAAAATCCCCACTGCTTTGAAGTGATTTTCACCAGGATGAGCTCGCACTGTTCATCTGAAGGAGAACTTAAATTCTTCACCTAATTCAGCACAGTTTTGCTGAAATTAATTAGAGTATTAGTGTTCCTCAGTGGGTAGCAACATCACATGTGGGACAAAAGGAAGAGTTCAAGTCCTGTTCCACAACTTGGTGTCATGACACTACAGTGCAGTACTGGAGGGGACTGCACAGATTGGTGCCATTTGTCAGATAAGATGATTAATGACACTTAATGGAAGTGTCTGGCAGTATTTTAAATTAATGGCTGAGCGCTCTGGTTTCCTGGTCAGGCATCTAAAAGAGGTTCTAAGGTTCAAGCTGTGTGAGAACCACTGCTAAATTCAGGATTGCTGCTGCATTTGTCTACTGTTGCTGCACTCCAATATCTCACTGCTTCAAAGGGTAAAAAGTACTTTAGTCAACCTAATTTTAAGTAAAAAAACAAATCACCTCAGCTTTTGTTCCCTTAGAAATGGGGTGTGTCAAATGTTATCAAATATATGTGGCTATCAGATACCATCTCTGGTTAAAACATAATAATCAACTTCTTAAACTATTAATGTCTTGTGATTGGATGCTTGTATATTAACAATTAAGGGATTCAACCTGTTCCCTACTAGTCACATAGCCTTTCACTCATTCATTCCTTATAATGTCTCCCCACCTGTTTGAGAGATCATTTCCAATATATGCTAATTTATTTTGATCTTAGCGTATATTTTTCCAGATTTTAATAGGGCAGTATTAAGTTTGGGCAGGATTAAGTGAGGTGCGATTTAGACCTGGTCTACACTAGAAATTTACATCGGTATAGCTATATCTCAGGGGTGTGAAAAATGCACACCCCATGAGATGTAGCTATACTGACCTAATCCCTGGTGTAGACATTGGTAGACAGATTCTTCCATCAACCTACCTACCGCCTGTTTGGGAGGTGGATTACCTACACCACCCCTCCCATCAGCGTAGGTCGTGTCTATGCTGAAGCACTGCAGCTGCACTGCTATAGTGTTTTAAGTGTAGGCATAACCTAAGGGTATTTCTGTGCTGCAATAAAAAAAAAAACCCTGTGGCTGGCCCATGCCAGCTGATTTGGGCTCGTAGGATTCAGGCTGAGGGGCTGTCTAATTGTGGTGTAAAAATTCAGGGTTGTATTGCAGTCTGAGCTCTGGAACCCTCCCACCTTGCATGGTCCTAGAGCCCAGGCTGCAGCCCAAGCACAAACATCTACACCACAATTAAACAGCCCCTTAGCCTGAGTCAGCTAGCGTGGTTCAGCGGCAGGTTTTTAGTTGTACTGTAGACATACCCTAAGTGAGTGAAGTTATGTGGCATTGGGAAACGGGCTTGGCCAATTTAACTGTTTATTTCTGGTCCTCCTAATGTTTTGAGGTTTTAAAAAGCTGTAAAATTGGCTGGGTTTTTCTTGTTATGTTTTTGCAGAGTGTAATGTTGCCTCAGTGTTAGCTGCACTCCTCTGAAACATAGTTTCATGCCTAACTCTTTGTTAAAACTATTTTTTTAGATCAAGAATAGTGTTCAATTTACAACACAAAGAGACAATTGTCATTTCCCAGCCTTCTTACCTGAGGGCCCAAGGTTTCAGTAGCTCTCAAATGAAAAAGCCATTGTATAGTTTTTCTTGCTTTTGAGTGGGATTCCTGCTGAAATAGTCTGGTGTTTTACGCTGTAGTTAAACAAAAGGATTCATTTTTCAGATCTGCCTCTGGCTTCTCATCCTTGTCATATCTGTGTAACTTTTTTCAGAACAAAATCCTCAGCGGGCATTCTTCAGACTTGGAGTTCTGTTCTTAAACTTCTGTGATTTCTCATTCTTGCTATCACTTACTTCTCTTTCAAAGGGTGGAGGGGAGATGCTCCAGGAAACACAGTAGTTGATATCCTGAGTGATCAGACTTTTAGTGTCTATTACATCTTCCTGCTAAACATTCTAATAGTACATTATGTATTTTTGTGTGGTGATCTTAAGGATGCCTAAGGCTGGTTGGTGTGTGTCTTCTAGTGACATAGCAACCTGAGAAGTGTCTGAGATGGGCTTGTAAAAAGCGACAAGGAGTCCTGTGGCACCTTATAGACTAACAGACGTATGGGCTTGTCGCTCTAAAGAAAAGACGAGCTAGCCCTAGGTTTTTTTTCTCTTCATTTCCAGTTGCTTATTCTTGAACTGATTTGCACATTGTTGCTGTGCATGTGGCTTTGTAGAAAAGGTGGTTTGAGTGCAAGTTACTGTTATAGTTTCACATTCTAGATTCTACTAGTGACCGCTGTTGGGTGCTAAGGAAGCAATCGTAAGCATTTACTACTCTACACACACACAATCTTTTGCCAGACATGGAAACAGTGACAATGATGTATGTCTTTATACTACTAAACAGTAGATATACCTGCATTTAAGACATGAACTAATGTGGGATTCCCCAAAGGCTGCTTGATATGGTCTGTCTGTAGTCCCTTTCATCAGATGCCTACAAAGCATTTTCTAAACACTAAGTCTTGCAGTCCCCCCATCAGGGCGGTATTAATTCAGTTTTACAGATGGGGAAACTGAAGTACAGAGAGGTTAAGTGACTTTGCCAACACCACATAGCACGTACATGGTAGAGTTGTGAATAGATTCAAGTAGTACCTGATTCTTGCTGCTCTCAGAGTAGAGGTGGGGACTGTATGTTTGCATGAGCATTTGAATTGCTCACAGGATTTATCTGGCTGTCCTGGTTACTTGGTGATTTTGAAACACAAGACCAGAGGCGGCAGAGGGATGTTTTCTGAAAGGTGAATGCAGCACTAGAAAATCTGATCTAAAATTTCAAAATAGCAGTCCTGATTAAGGCTGTAATGACCACATGGATAGCAACGTTTGAAGGGGAATTTCAAAATATTTAACATCTGGATTTAACAGAGTAGGAATATTTAATTTGGGTTCAAATTGAATGTTAATTTCCTAGGGATAAACTGAACCTACTTTTTATTTTAGTGCAATAAGAAGGCAAAGCGTTCTGACGTAGTGGTCCTGTATGCCCGTACTTTGAAAGCACTGGACACCAGTGAACAGGAGCGCATGAAAAGGTATGGAGCATGCACCTCAGATGTATCGTCTCTGTCCCACATGTACATGCATAATCAAGAAAACTGATTTAATGCAGCCTGACTCTTACCTAGACCTTTTTTCAGCTATGCTCCCTGAAACTGGGTATGCACTGTCTTAACTGCAAGTGCCAGTATTATGGATTGCCTTAAATATGGAGATCATGCTGTATTCAGCATGTGTTATCTGGAATGAAGGGTTTTGTGTCCTTGCACATTGCACTGAGAGCTGACTAAAGCAAGCTTAGGTGGTATACGTTAAAACTCCACAGCTGAAGAATGAGCCAAGAAAGTGCCAAGTCCTTCCAAAAAAATCCCAAACAAACAAACTAATTCATCTTTACATGAGAAATGAAACACCTTGTCCAGAAATGCAGTGAGGGTGAACAGTAGACTTTAACTTTGCTATCTCTTTACGTATGCATTAAAAAGTGGTCTCATCTCATTGTCAAAAATGTAATATGATATGGAAATTATTTTGTAGTCAGTCTGAATACATCTAAGCTGAACATTTAGAATTCATTATAAACCAAAAACCAGGATAATAATAATATATGGAGATATACCTATCTCATGAAACTGGAAGGGACCCTGAAAGGTCATTGAGTCCAGCCCCCTGCCTTCACTAGCAGGACCAAGTACTGATTTTTGTCCCAGATCCCTAGGTGGCTCCCTCAAGGATTGAACTCTCAACCCTGGGTTTAGCAAGCTAATGCTCAAACCACTGAGCTATCCCCTCCCCCTTTATACTTGAAATTTCTATGGTATAACTTCATGTACAGTGTAAAATTTTCTGTTATACGCAACTACAAATAGTATAATAAAATCCAATAAAGGTTAAAGGTTGCAGAATCCCAGGTCCTTCCTAAATCTTAGTATTGCTGAGCAAAACATCATTTCAGCTTCCTTAGATTGTTTCTCCTTTCAGGAAACTGTTTCAAACTTTTTTCAACTCAGTACTTACTTAAAATACCACTACCATGGTGAAACTTCCAAGTGACCTCATTATCTCCTAATATAGCTGTCCTATGTTATCCTAAGTGCTAATCAGAAATGGGTGAGGAAGAAATTTTCAGCAGCGAAAATAAATATTTTAACTGGCATTCTGTGATCGGGGTCCTGGGAGGGCCACACTGAGGTTACTCAATTAGAGCAAATTGCAAAGAATGGGGCAGCCAATCTCCAAAGCTGGTGGATAGTCCAATACTTAGGTTTACCAAGCCAACACAAAACAGCTTCTATAATACCTGACTTGTTTCACAGAAGCCAAAACACAGTTCCCTTATAGCAACGCAGCCTTGGGCTTCTACCCAGACACCGAAATCGGTGAGGATGAGGATTACTGAAAATCTTATTCATCATATAAAAAAGTTCTACCAATCCCAAAGGATTGGACATATTACTTCCCAAGTTAATGAATACACCTCTATCCCAATATAATGCGACCCGATATAACACGAATTCGGATATAACGCAGTAAAGCAGCGGTCCGGGGGAGCGGGGCTGCGCACTCTGGTGGATCAAAGCAAGTTCGATATAACGCGGTAAGATTTTTTGGCTCCCGAGGACAGCATTATATTGGGATAGAGGTGTTTTTCAATCTTATCCAAATGCATGCTACAGCCAATTCTTATTAACTAAACTAAAATTTATTAAAAAAGAAATGAGTGAGTATTGGTTACAAGATCAGTATACAGACAGACATGAGTACAGTTCTGAGATTAGTTTCATAGTGGAAATGGTGAATTTTGTAGTTGCAACGAGTTCTTTCAGAATTAGTCAATAGGTTATAGTCCAGTGTTTATATCAGGGTGATCCAGGTGGGACTGGAGATCTTAGTCTTATAACTCAAGCTTCCCCTGCATAAAGCATCAAGCAAATCTGACATAAAAAAGATCAGGACCCAAGAGACCTTTATACAATTCCAGACCTTCTCTTGACAGCACAGAGTCCTTAGGCGAACAATAAGCAATCATTGAGATTTTGAAGTAGACCGATTTCCTAAGCATCACTGGTAATTAGCTACATGAATTAACATAAAGCAATTGCCTTTTTTCCACCATTCGCAGGTGATTTGCTATACGTTTCAAAGAGAGATCAATACAGGATATCGCATAGACAGGAACTGTTACATTGTTAACCTCTAACAATATATTATGTAAAAACACAAACATTATTTACCAATATGTCCCTAAAAGTTGAATTTAGGTAATTTATCCTGCAGGATGCTTATCCCTTTCTGGCCATGTGTCACACATGCCATTGCATGATGCTGTGTCTTTGATCCTTGTAATGTTATAATTCATTGTGAACAGTGGATGTGATGTTGCAAAACATGGTAGGGGGGAGATTTTAAATAAAACAAATAACTATCAGGCTTCTAACTCCCACTGAAAGACTAACTGTGTCTTCGAAAATCTTCCCTATAGGCTGTACCTTTCCTGCTTCTGCCACCCTCTTCCACTGACCATTCACGTCTCCTCTTCCCCCCTACTTCACTGGTGCCTTCCTTTCAGTGTAATTGCAATCCATCCAAGATATCTGAATTCCTCTTTCGTTAGGCTCAGAGTGCCAGGGTAGGAACATAGAAGTTAAGATAGAATACACATCCTTAACTCTGCCCCCTTGCACATATGTGCTGTTGGTCTTATGTTTATGTTCATATTTGATTTCTCAAATTGAGTAAAGCTGTTCTTCGACCTCTAGATACATATCCATGTATCTAAAAGCCATTATCTTTGAAAACTCGTGGGGATCGGGGAAGGTTCCAGACGATTGGAAAAGGCAAACATAGTGCCTATCTTTAAAAAAGGGAAGAAGGAGCATCTGGGGAACTACAGACTGGTCAGCCTCACCTCAGTCCCTGGAAAAATCATGGAGCAGGTCCTCAAGGAATCCATTTTGAAGCACTTGGAGGAGAGGAAGGTGATCAGGAACGGTCAACATGGATTCACCAAGGGCAAGTCACGCCTGACCAACCTGATTGCCTTCTATGATGAGATAACTGGCTCTGTGGATATGGGGAAAGCGGTGGATGTGATATACCTTGACTTTAGCAAAGCTTTTGGTACTGTCTCCCACAGTATTCTTGCCAGCAAGTTAAAAAAAAAATTGGATTGGATGAATGGTCTATAAGGTGGCTAGAAAGCTAGCTAGATCGTCAGGTGCAACGGGTAGCGATCAACAGCTCGATGTCTAGTTGGCAGCCGGTATCAAGCAGAGTGCCCCAGAGGTCGGTCCTGGGGACAGTTTTGTTCAACATCTTTATTAATGATCTGGAGGATGGAATGGATTGCACCCTCAGCAAGTTTGCAGATTACACTAAGCTGGGGAGAGAGGTAGATAAAATGGAGGGTAGGGATAGGGTCCAGAGGGACGTAGACAAATTGGCGGATTGGGCCAAAAGAAATCTAATGAGGTTCAACAAAGACAAGTGCAGAGTCCTGCACTTAGGACGGAAGAATCCCATGCACTGCTACAGGCTGGGGACTGACTGGCTAAGCAGCAGTTCTGCAGAAAAGGACCTGGGGATTACAGTGGACGAGAAGCTGGATATGAGTCAACAGTGTGCCCTTGTTGCCAAGAAACCTATACCAGCATATTGGGCTGCATTATTAGGAGTGTTGCCAGCAGATTGAGGGAAGTGATTATTCCCCTCTATTTGGCACTGGTGAGGCCACATCTGAAGTATTGCGTCCAGTTTTGGGCCCCCCATTACAGAAAGGATGTGGACAACTTGGAGAGAGTCCAGCAGAGGGCAAAGAAAATGATTAGAGGGCTGGGGCACATGACTTGTAAGGAGAGGCTGAGGGAACTGGGATTATTTAGTTTGCAGAAGAGAAGAGTGAGGGGGAATTTGATGGCAGTCTTCAACTACCTGAAGGGGGGTTCCAAAGAGGATGGAGTTCGGCTCTTCTCAGGGGTGGCAGATGACAACAAGAAGCAATTGTCTCAAGTTGCAGTGGGGGAGGTCTAGGCTGGCTATTAGGAAACACTATTTCACTAGGAGGGTGGTGAAGCGCTGGAATGGGTTACCTAGGGAGGTGGTGGAATCTTCATCCTTAGAGGTTGTTAAGGCCCCGCTTGACAGAGCCCTCGCTGGGATGATTTAGTTGGGGTTGGTCCTGCTTTGAGCAGGGGGTGGGACTAGATGACCTCCTGAGGTCTCTTCCATCTCTAATCTTCTGTGATTCTATGATATGTAACTCATATCATCAATATAGATATTCGCTACAGATGTTTGTAATGGAAACTTCCTTAATATCAGCCCCGATACTAAAACAAACGCAGTTGTATTTTGCTTTTTACACAACAAAAATCATATGACACAACCACGGGGTGCAGTTAGGTCCCACATAATTGTGTTTACTAAACAGATGCAAACATGCAAGCCTATGTTTGCATATACTGCTGCTCTGACTAGTTTGTAGCAGCTTCTGAAACCGAACACAGCAGCACTAAAAACTCCCAAATTATTTAAAGGGATACTACTCTATTCCTATATGCTACATACTTGCTCCCCCTTTATGTAAAGGACACTTAAAAGA
>NC_048310.1:37690673-37707641 GCF_013100865.1 Trachemys scripta elegans | reverse complement strand
AATTGGCCTCTCAGAGTTGGTAAGACAACTCCCACCTGTTTATGCTCTCTGTATGTGTGTATATATATCTCCTCAATATATGTTCCATTCTATATGCATCCGAAGAAGTGGGCTGTAGTCCACGAAAGCTTATGCTCTAATAAATTTGTTAGTCTCTAAGGTGCCACAAGTACTCCTGTTCTTCTTTTTGTGCATAACCAGTTGCTTCTCAACAGTGATTCTCTATAGGGCACTGAGGTTATAGAATCATAGAATATTAGGTTTGGAAGAGACCTCAGGAGGTCATCTAATCCAACCCCCTGCTCAAGGCAGGACCAACACCAACTAAGTCATCCCAGCCAAGGCTTTGTCAAGCCGGGCCTTAAAAACCTCCAAGGATGGAGATTCCACCACCTCCCTAGGTAACCCATTCCAGTGCTTCACCACCCTCCTAGCGAAATAGTGTTTCCTAATATCCAACCTAGATCTCCCCCACTGCAACTTGAGACCATTGCTCCTTGTTCTGTCATCTGCCACCACTGAGAACAGCCGAGTTCCATCCTCTTTGGAACCCCCCTTCAGGTAGTTGAAGGCTGCTATCAAATCCCCCCTCACTCTTCTCTTCTGCAGACTAAACAAGCCCAGTTCCCTCAGCCTCTCCTCGTAAATCATGTACCCCAGCCCCCTGATCATTTTTGTTGACCTCTCTCCAATTTGTCCACATTCTTTCTGTGGTGGGGGGCCCAAAACTGGATGCAAATCTCCAGATGTGGCCTCACCAGTGCCAAATAGAGGGGAATAATCACTTCCCTCAATCGGCTGGCAGTGCTCCGACTAATGCAGCCCAATATGCCGTTAGCCTTCTTGCAAACAAGGGCACACTGTTGACTCATACCCAGCTTCTCATCCACTATATCCCCAGGTCCTTTTCTGCAGAACTGCTGCTTAGCCAGTCGGTCCCCAGCCTGTAGCAGTGCATGGGATTCTTCCGTCTTAAGTGCAGGACTCTGCACTTGTATTTCTTGAACCTCATCAGATTTCTTTTGGCCCAATCCTTCAATTTGTCTAGGTCACTCTGGACCCTATCCCTACCCTCCAGGTTATTCATGTCTTTCTGATTATGAATTCCTGTCTCAAAACCAAATGTGCGGGATTATAGGACTTGAAATGTCTGCAATAGATGCCCATACCAGATAACTTGGTGTTTTTTAAAGTCATCTTCACTGGCAAGACATTTGTACTGCAGAGGGCAGGAGATAGCTTGAGATTACTGTTCTATCGGAAGGCTGTTGGATTAAAGGTAGATATCCTGAGTAGGGTAGATGTGCCCACTGCTCTGCTCGTTAAACTGCTGGATTTTAGCAGAAGTTTCCAAAAAGTATTCAAAATAGAATGAAAATGTTTTGTTTACTCAGCTGTGCTTTTTTTTTAATGAGACCATGCTGGTATCACTGTGTGAATGGAGACAGAATACACCAGATGGACATGTAGTTTTACAAGATGTGTACATGACACTGGAGCAGACAGTAATTTCCTTGAATATGGTCCCTCTCCTGCTTGGTGTGTCTCACCATTTGCCTTTATTGGAATCATGAGTCATTTTGAATTAGTTTCTAGGATTGTAATGTCACCTTCTTCTTCGAATGCGGTCCCTGTAGGTGCTCCACTCCAGGTGATGGTGCGTTGCGGCGCCGTTGAGCGGAGATCTTCGGTAGCAGCGCCTGGTCAGGACGCACACGCTCAGCTGCTGCAGGGCCGGCTTTAGGCCGATTCAGCCGATTTGGCTGAATTGGGCCCCGCGCCAAGAGGGCCCCGCGCTGCAGCTGTCCACCCCGCCCCTAGCTCACTTCGCCCTCCTCCCCTCCCGTGAATGCTCCACCCCCTCCCCTGCTTTGGATTCGCGGGAAGTCTGAGACGAAGCAGGGGTGGGCCGGCAGCACAAGGTAAGCTGGGGTGGTGGGGGCGCGAGAAGGGCTCCGGGGAGGCGCGGCCCATTCCCGCAGGCCCCAGCGGCTCTGGCCCGGCTCGGCCCCCGTGGCGCGGCCCGGGTCTGGCCCGGCCCCCGCGGCGCGGCCCGGGTCAGCTCCAGCCCGGCCCGGTCCCCGCGGCTCGGGTCGGCTCTGGCCCGGCCCGGTCCCCGCGGCGCGGCTCCCGCGGCGTGGCTCTGGTCCCCCCCCCCGGCGCGGCTCGGGTCTCCCCCACCTGGTGCGGCCCCCGCGGCGCAGCTCCGGGTCAGACCCAATCCCGGCAACCCCGGCCGGAGCGCGGCTCGATTCCTGGGGGCGGGGCTTGCAGCAAGCCCCGCCCCCAGGAATCGGGCCCCGCTCTTGCTAAAGCCGGCCCTGAGCTGCTGTCTCGCAGTGTTGTTAGGGTCTGCCTGAGCGCACGCGTCCCGCACCCACCTCAGTTCCTTCTCAACCATCCTTGGCTGAAGACGGGACTCGGGGCAGTGTTCATCTCTTCCCTGGTTACTCTAGGAAATAAGTAGAGAAAAATAGAAATAGTTAGCTAGCCATTTCCCAGTTCTCCCTTTCCTTTAGCACAGTTCGTTAGTTTAAAAAAAAACGTCCCCTCAAGTTAGTCTCTTGTTGAGACTTCCTCGGCCGCTTATACTTCCATTATGGTGGGGTTACCAGGCTTTCAGAAATGTGGCTCCTGCAAGGAGTCTATGCTGCGGTCCAGTGGGCACTCATTCTGCGTTAAATGCCTCAGCAACACACACGTCCCTGCGAAGTGTCTCCACTGTACCAGCTTAAAAACTAGAGCTCGCCGTGACAGAGACTTGCAGCTAAAAATGCTCCTCATGGAGAAAACTCTGCAGCCGCCTATGGAGAAGGGCAGTAAACTCTCTCCCTTACGCTCCCCTGCCAAATCAGAACCGACCGAGAGCATGGCTTCACCCTCTCATGTGAAGAGGCAGGAAGCCCTAATGTCTCCTCTCAGAGACACTCAAAAGGGTAAAGGATCTCACACAAGGTCTTTACTCTTGGTGCTGGCAGCACCCAGAGCAGGCAACTCTGATCACCCCAGCACCTCACGCGGGGCGCAAAAGCAGGGACCCGACTTCCTGCAGCGGGAAGCTCTCCTCCGTACCAGTCTCACTGACACCGACAATGGACCCGGTGCCGGCAGCGCATTCCATCCTGGTGCCGACAAGAATGTCAGCACCAAGCCTGTCTGCCACTCCCGGAGCAGATTCAGACCCCCTGCGGGACTGTCTTGCAGCTCCTACAAAACCGAAACAAAAATCACTCCAGGCTGCCGCTCACACTTCATGCTCTGCAGCACACCAGCCTAGGGATCAGCAACAATTCCTGCATCAGCAGGATATCTCTGTGGCTCCTGAGCCTGACTCTCTGCTCCTCTACATGGAGCCCTCACTGTTTGAACAGCAGCTCTCGCCACCTGACCTGGATACTTTCACAGATAGTGAGAACGACATACAGCACCAGGCAGAGTTCTCCCCGCCTGAGTGTCCCCCTCCACAGGAGCCATCCACCATACCCCAAGACATGGCGCATCATAAGAATCAGACTCACTTTCCCTACTTTGTCCCCCAGTGGCCAGGACCCAACTTTTCCTGCCCAGTGCCTTGGCCTCAGTGGTACCGGTGGTCAGCTCCTGCCACCGCTCCTCCTTGCGCCCCTTCTAACAGACCGCAAGCTCGTCCTACGCCTATATCCTCAGCTCCATCAACATCTAGAGCCCCTGAACCCCTTCCTGAAGAGGTGGGCTATGAACCCTTCCCGGATTTACCGGCTCCTGCCTCACCATCAGCCGCAGAGGACACCCTCATGCCTCCACAGCTGCCTACAGCTTCTTGGTCACATGGCAGTCACCACCTTCGTGGTCAAATACGCCAGGCTGCACATGAGATGCCTTCAGGGCTGGCTCAATTCCAACTACAAACCCAGCAGACACAGTTTCTGCATAACACTGACTCCGCCACTGAACGTATTGGCTTCCCTACATTGGTGGACAAAACCAGAGAATCTATGCATGGGTGTTCCCTTCCATCCATACCCCCCCAGTACTCATGCTCACCACGGACACTTCCCTGATAGGCTGTGGAGCGGACCTAAGTGACAACAAGGTACAGGGCCGCTGGTCCCCCTCAGAGACCTGTCTGCACATCAGTCTTCTAGAACTCAGAGCCATCAGGTACGTTTGCCTTCACTTTCTTCCCACCATAAAGAACAAGTCCATCTGAGTTCTGATGGACAGTATAGCATATATGTTTTACTTCAACAGGCAGGGAGGAGCACGATCTCATTCCCTATACACAAAAGCCATCTGACTATGGAATTGGTGCATACAACATCACATAGAAATCACTTCTTCCTACCTGCCTGGGTGTCACAACACTATCGCCAACACACTTAGCAGACATTTCTCTGAGGAACACGTATGGGAATTACATCCCACGATACTCCGACAGCTCTTCTCCCACTAGGGCACTCCGTCGATAGACTTGTGTGCCACTCCTCAAAACCCCAAATGCCATCTATTTTGCTCCAGAGCAAGATTCAGACACACATCTCTAAGAGACGTGTTCCTCATTCCTTGGAACAACTCCCTCATGTACGCTATTCCACTGATTCACAGGATTCTACGCAAGATCACAGAGGACAAGGCCCGGGTCATACTTATTGCCCCAGCTTGGCCCAGACAAACATGGTATCCTTACCTGCTATGCATGTCCATCCATCCTCCAAGGACTGTCCTCGACAGGCCAGATCTGCTCTCCCAGAACTGCGGTCAGCTTCTTCATTTGCGGCTCCGGAAACTCCATCTGACGATGTGGTTCCTTCATGGTTTCAATCCCACGAATTAGCCGCAATACATCCTCCTGCACAGTAGAAGGGACTCCACTTGTAAGACTTACCTGCAAAAGTGGAAAAGCTTCTCCATCTGGTGCTTCCACAGACGCCTGACACCCCGAACTGCAACCCTCCCTGACACCTTAGACTATCTTTTCGAACTAAAACAGGATGGGCTTTCACTCAGTTCTATCGGAGTTCACCACGCGGCCCTTACCACCTTCCATGACACACTAAATAGCTATTCACTTTTTGCCCACCCCACCATTAAACGCTTCCTCAGGGGCCTGCAAAATCTCTACCCTGAGATTCATACACCAGTAGCCTCCTGGAGTCTCAATCTAGTCCTCTGCGCTCTTATGAAACCTCCTTTTGAGCCCCTGGCTACCTCATTCCTGCTCCACATGTCCATGAAAGTGGCTTTCTTGGTTGCCATAACGTCAACGAGAAGGGTTGGTGAAATAAGTGCCCTGATGGCCTACCCTGCCTACACCATTTTCTCTAAAAACAAGGTTAACTCTGACCCCACCCCAAATTCCTCCCCAAGGTGGTGGCTCCCTTCCATTTTAACCAGCCAATACACTTGCCTGTATTCCATCCCATCGACTCCACAGGAAGCAGCGTTACATACCCTCGATGTCCGACAGGCTCTTGCATTCTATCTTGACAGAACTAAACCATTTCGTAAATCCCCATGGCTATTTGTTTCTACTACTGAGAGATCAAAGGGTGAGGCTATCTCTAAGCAAAGACTCTCCAAGTGGATCTCGGATTTCATCAGATCCTGCTATCAGACCCAGAATGTTCAACCACCAGAGAATATTAGAACTCATTCTACTAGAGCAATGTCAACATCCATTGCCTTCCTCCACAATGTACCCATTACAGACATATGTAAGGCGGCCATGTGGACATCTGACCACACATTTGCCAAACATTATGCTATCACACGGGATACCACGGCAGACACCATAGTCGACCATATGGTACTGTCTACCATTATCCCTCACGCATATCCAAAATCCCACCAACCATAGTGGGTACAGCTTCACATTCACCTGGAGTGGAGCACCCACAGGGACAGCACTTGAAGAAGAGAAAGTTACTCACCTTGCAGTAACTGAGGTTCTTCGAGACGTGTGTCCTTGTGGGTGCTCCACTACCCACCCTCCTCCCCTCTACTTTTAGAGTACTAATCAGACAACTCTACGGTAGAGAAGGAACTGAGTGGGGTGCGGGAAGCATGTGCTCAGGCAGACCTTAACGCCGCCGCGAGACAGCAGCTGAACGTGTGCATCCCAACCAGGCACTGCTACCGAAGATCTCCGATCAATGGCGCTGTGACGCACCGACACCTGGAGTGGAGCACCCCCAGGGACAGATATCTCAAAGAACCTCAGTTACTGCAAGGTGAATAACTTTCTCATGTGCATAGCTCAGATGAGCAGTTTGAGCTCTGTATAGCATAGTAAACTATACACTGTGCTATGGGCTGCTCTGTCTTTGTGAGGACACCCCTCAAATTCAGTCAGCTCTGTGGTGCTTTCCTTTGCGTCTTTGACTTGAGAATGTGCTTTCGCTGGTTGAAGACTATTTGGTTATGCTGTAGGGAGTGGTGTCAGTTCTGTTTTATAGGTTCTTTGCATGTGTAGGTCATGGTTAAGGCTACGATTTAGTCATGGGTATTTTTAGTAAAAGTGATGGATAGGTCATGGGCAATAAACAAAAATTAACGGCCCGTGACCTGTCCATGACTTATACTAAAAATACCTGCATTTAAATGGGGGGGGGGGGGGGGGGGGGGGGGGGTGGGGGGGCAGCGGGGGGGGGGGGGGGGCGCCTGGGGCCAGCGGCTCCAGCTGCTGAGGGCCACAGATTGCAGCTGCTCTGGCCGACCGGGGACTGCGGCTGCTCCGGCCGGCCAGGGATTGCTGCGCAGGGCCACTCCAGTAGCTGGCCCACTGTTTGGGCGGCAGTGGGGTCAACCACACTGGCCCCTGCAGAAGTCACAGAGGTCGCGGAAAGTCACGGAATCCATGACTTCCGTGTCCTCCATGACAGACATGGAGCCCTAATCGTGGTAAAAGCACCCTTCAGTGTCCAGCTTTGAATGCAGTCTCACTGTACTATGCCTCATTGGACAGCAGTTTTCCTGCCACCTGTGTTTCTTGCTGGGGTGCAAGTATAGGGTGCATCTTATCAACAAGCAGCTAAAAATACACTCTGGAGCTGGAATGCCCAGTGGGGTTTTGTTTGGAGCAGGGGTTGGAGGCATCTGGACATGGGATCTGCCCAGTCAATGGAGTACTCCAAATGGAGAGGGCTTTTAACTAACAGGGTTTATTACTCTAACATCAGCTCAAGTTACCAGGAATTCATGCCTACCTCAGTTCTGGGCTGTTCTTTCTCCCCCTTTCCTCCTTCCCATATCTTACTGTGATTTCACCTTCTTGTAGCTACACACACAAGCAGCAAACTCTGGCTGCCAATAAGAGGGGCTGCAATGCCCAGGGCCGGCTCTAGCTTTTTTGCCGCCCCAAGCAAAAAAAAGGGCGTCCGGATGCCGAAGCACAAAAAAAAAAAAAAACGGCTGCTGCAGGGAGCACGTGGAGGGTGATCAAGGTGGCTCGCAGGGGGGTGAAGGGTGGCGCCTGCCCGCTCCCTCCGCCCGCTCGCAGCCGGGCGAGAGGGGCTCCCCCCTCCAGCATTGGGGTGTCTCTCCCGGGCCGGGCAGGCAGAGCCCCCGGGGGCTGCAGGAGGTGCTGGCTAGGCGGCTCAGCCGAGCCGGGCTCAGAGTGGCGCGGGAGGCGGAGGCCGGTGCAGGCGGCGGGGAGTGGCACTTCCTGGGGAGCCCGGTGGCATGGTGAGCGGCGGGGATCGCTAGTTCCTGCCCCCCCTGGGCCAGGGTCCGTGCCCCTGTAGGGCTGGGCTGGGACTGGCAGAGCGCAAGGAGCCAGCCGGGGGCTCTGGAGCTGCGGACCGGGTTGCCAAAGCAAAAAAAAAAAAAGAATCATGGCAGGGCGGCCTGAATGTGCTGCCCCAAGATTGGCCGGCATGCCGCCCCTTACAATGTGCCGCCCCAGGCGCGTGCTTTCTCGTCTGGTGCCTGGAGCTGGCCCTGGCAATGCCTAGTGCAACTGAGAGATTCTTGTCCTGAGGCTGTCCCTGAACCAGAGGCTCTGGCATGATAGTATTTTGTATGAGGCCCCTGCTGTATTTTCTCCTGCAGGCTGGCTGCTGGCTCCACTCGATTCTGTGCTGGCATCGTGAGCACAGTCAGGCACTTGTCCATAGAGCTGAAGATGGCTGACTATTCAAACAAGCTGTATCAGCAGTTAGAACAAGAGACAGGAATCAAAACAGGTAAGAAAAGGAACCTCTGGCTCAGTTCCCTGCAAAGTGGATTCACACGAACTCCACTGCTTTCTGGGACTTGGAATGAGGTAACACTAGCATGTATAATTGCTGGTTTCTAAGCACTGAATGGGGCTTTAGCCCTCTCAGCTTGGAAACATTCCCATGGCATCCTCACGTTTGGATTGCCTGCTGCAGTCATTTAGAACACAACACTTGTGACAGGTAAGGGCAGAATTGTTGAAAGAAAACTTCCCCGATTATGCTCAAATCAGTAACATAAAAGTTAATCAAGAGTTAACTAGAATTAACCATGAAGCTTATACAGATGTATTCATTTTTGTATCTCCAGCCTGGGCAGCAATCTTAGCATAAAGTACTTGTTTATATTGCATGCACACCTGTATATTAAAGAGGGAGCAGAGGATGAGGGCCCAGTAGCAGCAATGCCACACCAGTTTCCAACCAGCTTTAATAATAGCATGCGAGAAACTCACAGATCCACAGGGTGAGTTTGCCTCAAGCCTTTAAACAGTCTGTCAGGGAGCATACCCCTCTTAGTGCTAGTCCCTAGGCCTCCACTTTTTGCAAGGGATACCCTGGAGCTCCATTACTTTGAGGCTGGGCCCTGGCTTCAGCACTACTGTATCTCACCATGGCTCCTTCAGTAAGTCCAAAAGAACCTGAACTCCTGTTGGAGGGAGACTTTACCCCTTTGGGAGCTATGCAGCCAATAGATGTTTGCAGCAACACAGGGCAGCCTTTTCAGTACAGGACAGCTTTTATTAGTCAACTAGCATACAATATTTTAGGATCCTGAAATTACAATGGAAAAGCAAAGCTTACATGCATGGCTGGATAATCTGCCTCTTTCACCCAGAATGTCCAAGATTCAATCTCTCTCACTGCACAGGGCAGCAGTATCTTTATAACAGTTTTCTGACACCTCAGTTCTTTGTTTCCAGCCCTAGTCACCCTGTTTGCACATGATCTGCCTCCCTTGGCTCCCAGTCATTAAAAGTTAATGTCCAGTCCATGGTCTTCCATTGTATCTCCAAGGGAAGTCAATGATATGTTGGCAATTCTTGATAATTCATTGATACCAATCCTGACATGCTTATGTGACCTACATACATCTCTTAGCTCCCTGTCCTAGAAAAGATGACAACCCCTTGAGTCATAGTAGATCACAGTATAAAAGTGAATGGGGAAACAGTCATACATTTTTCATAAAAATACAGAAATTTCCCACATTCGCTATAACTACACAAATAGAACATACTTCACTTTTCAAAGTCATGCACTCAAAAGTTAGGATGTGCCAGATTTAAGTTTCCTTCACAACTTTAATTCAGTCCCCTTGTATGTATGTGTTATGAAACAGTATGCCTCATACAATGCACAGAATGGATGGTGTTCTCTTAACAACAGTTGTTCATTGTATGGCACCATGCCTTATTTACTGCGTGTTGTTTTGAAGGCAGAACTGTTAATTTCCTTATTGGCTTTCCATGATGCTCATCACTACAGTACCTGAGTGCTTCACAAACATTAATGAATTTATTTTTACAATACTCCTGTGAGATTAGGGGGGTGTTAGTCCCCTTTTACAGATAGGGTCTAATATATACACTAATTTTGGGTGCCCAATTTGAGACATCTAGGATCAACAGATTGGACATCGGAATTTCAAGTCAGGCATGCAGAAAATAAACACACAATTAGTGAGCACTATGAAAAGTTTAAGTGACTTGCCTAGTATTGCATAGGAACTCAGTTACAGAAACGGGGTAGAATCCAGTTCTTCAGGCAAGCATTCAGCTGCCTGAACCATGAAATCATCATTTCTCTTCCCACAATCCTCTGACTCATTCACCACTCCACTATCGTGATTCACCCCCAGAGCAAGTACCGCTTGTGCACTGAATGAGTCAGGGGTCCTATGGGAAATATATGATGTGATCATGTAATGAAAGATTATCTTGATGCATACGTGTATACAGGGGGCCAAATTAAGGTTTCAGGGGATCCTTAATTCTAGCATTTCCTGAGTTCTGAGTGCTTGACTTTTAACATAGTTTGTATGTATTTTCCTAGGTTTTAAAATATGCAAACTGGAAAAACAGAAATTCCATCATGTGGCATCATATTGAAACCCACATGGGTCATCAGCAGGGTCAAACCTTTAGAGCCACCATATGAGTTAAACCACAACAACTAATGAAGTAACTGATAGCAGTAATAGGTTGTCACACTCTGTGGACCAGCACTAGAGGGGATGGGACACTGCCAGTGAGTTTCACAAATAGAGGAATGCTGAGACTTGGGGAGCTGAGGTGCCATTCTGGGATCTGAAGGGGAATGTGATCTAGTGGGTACAGAGCTTTTTGCCTGCTGTCCTCAAACCTGACCCCTTCTGCCAAGCCCCCTCCAACCTTTCCCTGTCCCAGACTCTCTCCCTTCCCCCAATTCCCAGCTCCCTGCCCAACCAATCCCAGTCTCCCCTCCACCCTGCTCCTCATCTGTTCCGTCTGTCCACCCCCAGCCTCTGGTGACACACACCCATGTTCCCCATTACCATTGGGTCTCAGTCCCAGTGTCCTTCCTTTTGAGCTTCTTGTCCAATCTCTTTGTCACCGCCCCTATCTTCTTGTTCCAGTTTCCTTACCCAGCTAGTCTTCGTTCTTCCCCTTAACTCCATCTCCTCATCAGATCTGGCTCTCTTCCTCCCTTTCCCCCATACCTCTGATTCAAATCCCAATCTCCTTGCCCAGACAGTTCCAATATCCCCACTGCCTTCTCCCAAGATCATCTGATCTCAGTCGCCCACTTCCTGACTCCCAGTCTCTGCTCAGCCAGTCCTAGTCTCCTCCCTAACACCAATTCCCAGTCCCAGTTTCTTTCTCCCTCTCCTCCAGCTACTTGTCCCAATCTACTCTTCCTGCCATTCCCTTCCCAGATCTTGTTCCCTCTGCATTCGAATTGGGCATCCTCCTCCTCCACACTGCCTGGACTGAACAGAGGGAGGACTGAGAGCACAACAAAATCAGGCTCCCTGCTCTCAGTTCCAGTGACCAGCCCTGGTCCAGTCTGCAGTAGCACAGAGCTGCAGCTTCAAGGAAATACCTCTTAGCCATCCAGACCAGAGCATGCTCAGGGTGGACACAATCTTCGGGGATTTAGATGTGAAACTCTAGCAAGTCTCTACTATGCATGTGTGAACTGTGATTTTTTTCAAAGGCATAGCTTGGTTAAATTTGGTTGATTTTCACAGGGACGGTAAAAGGTACATCCCTAACACAAAGGCCACCCCCTTGCCAAATTTCAGGTCCCTGCTCCAAAGTTGAGGGAACTTTAGCTTTTTAAAAGAAAAGGTTGCCAAAATTTTTAACATGGGCAAATGCAACAAATTTTTCCCTAGCCTCATTCTCAGAATGGCTGAATCATTTAGTCTGAAATTTCAAAATTAACCACAAAAAAAAAAAAAAAAAAAAAAATCAGTTTGAGGCAGACAACTGATATGGAAGATTTCAGCCCACACAGTTACCTTTGGCAGAATTATAAGAAACAGAAAACAGGGTCTTACAGTGGATTGTGTCAGGCAACCTTAATAATCAGCATTACCAGCCCTGCCTATAATTAAGGTTAATATTTAAAGGGTCATATTCGTCCATTAAAGCCAATGGAGTTACCTTGGTGCCAAAAGGTTTACATTCATTTATTACATGTTAAAGTTTTTTCTTCAGCTTATTAAGCAGTTATTAGAGCACATGGGGCAGTGGTCTGAATCCCTAGTTCTAGCCTCTTATCCTGCCAGTTTCTCCTTTACTGGGCAGGAGTGTGTGGAATATAATCTGTGAGAGTATTTATGAACCTGAGTAACTTTTAGTATAAAGGAGGATTAAAATAATTTTAGTAGTCTAAATTAAACTGTGCCTTCTAAAACAATTGTAGGTTACTAGCTAATCAGTGTATGAATGTGGGAAGCTGGGCTTTCTCGGCTGCTGTGTATTGGAAGCAATGATTCTGCTGGAAATACAAGGGCTTGGAGAACCTGCCCAACTCTGACTTGACTTTGGTTGGTCATTGTCCTAGGTTACGTGAAGACAGGCTCTATCTCACTGGCTCAGACGCAGGATCGACTGATCTCCCTGAAACGCATTGCCTCAAGGCTCAGGTACATATAAGAGAGAAATTGTACCTGATCTTAAACTTTACCTGTGCTTGCCTTTCCTGAGAGGCTAATGACGAGCATCCTCTGTGTGTTCTGTGGCAGTGTAATGGGGATACCTTGTGAAATCATGGCTCCAAAACAAGTGGCACAACTACACCCACTAATCAACATTCATGACCTGGTGGGTGCCATGTATGTGCCAGAGGACGCAGTCGTATCATCTGCCGATGTGAGTCTTGCTCTGGCAAATGCTGCCTCTCGAAATGGTATGAATATTTTTAATCTATAACATGCCAGCTCCCTTGTGTGATGTCTGCCTTGTTCTTATAAAGGAAAATGACCGTGTGATAGGGATGGTATCAGTTTTGGAATTCATCTTATTCTGTTTTGATGACCAAAGTCTGCTAATTTCTTTAAAGGAAATATGCTTTTAAATCCATTTTTCTCCACCCTAAAGTCAGGTCAGATCTTGTTTGGGTACTGCATCTTTAGAGATATTTAGTATAAGGAATCATACACCACAGGCTGCTGTAGTGATTATTTATATACAACCCTACAAGTCTACACAATGCTTTCTACCTATAGTAAACCCAGATGGGAGCTTAGTCTAAAGGCACAAGTGGATTCATGCCCATCTGGACCGTTTCATTATATATGAGCCCAGAGGAGTGTGCGATCAGAAGCTGGAATACTTAACTAGACAGGTGGATTTTGGGGGATTTGGAGGTGGGCCTGACATATGCCAGTTGGAAGCTTGTTCAGTGAGATTGGGGTGGTCTGAAAGAAGGGACAAAGTCACGATTTAGCAAAGAAGATGGGAGTGGAACTTGGTCAGATTGGAGGAAGCTTATGAGGTGTACGAGGGTGAAGCTCTGAAGCCAAGGTGGAGGCTGTACGGCAGCAGCATGTCCTTTGTGTGTAGCAAGGCGTGAGGCCACCAGCCAATTGCCTCCAAGGCTCTGGAAGTGCTATTCTTATCATTTAGCATCTCCTAGTATTGTACTTATGACTTCATATCATTGTCTTTGAGAAAAATATGTTGCTAAAGTCTCACTAAGTGCCACCCGGTCGGGTGTCTCAGAACTTCATTGGCTGGAACTTCTGTTTGCCAGTTGAATTTCTGAGTCCTGCTTATTTTCAGTATCATTCACTAACTGGGGCAAAAATGACTGTGTTCCCTTGAAATAGCCATTAGCTTTTTGTATCTGTGCCACCATCCAAACTTAAGACTCCAGCATTTATAAATAAAGTTTATAGGGTCTTTACTCTGGCTTAGAGTTCCTCGTTCACACTTCCTTCCTCCTTAAATGCCATCTTTGCTCCCTATTTGTTTATTCCTGTCAGCCAGTATAAATCCCACACTAAACAGGCTGCAATTCCAGCTCACTGCATTGCAGGATCTGTCCTGCTTCATTGTACACAAGCCATCAAGGTTTTCTACATAAAACATTTTGTACGCAAGCCCTTCTCCTCTTTTCCCTATGAGAAGATTTCATCTAGAAATAGGAAATGCCTGTGTCTGAAATGGAGGAGAGGCTGTTAATTTGGCTTTGGGATTAGCAGCCTGATTTTTCATCCTAGCAATAAGGCCTGTGGTATCCTGACTCCTTTCTCTGACCTCTCTATGCAGGTGTCCAGATCCATGAGCGGACAAGCATCAGCCATGTCATGGTCCAAAAGGGTTGTGTGACTGGAGTGGAGACTGACAGAGGACAGATTGAATGCCAGTATTTTGTCAACTGTGCTGGGCAGGTTAGATTTGATGGGAATTTCCCCCTCTGTGTCCTCTTGTAAGGACTCCAGTGTATTCGGTAGCTGTAATAGCAGAGGAGGAGATCATTCAGTACCAGCTAAAACCGCATGTCACGTTTCTTCAGAACGAACGAACACTTGTCAGCCCCAAAAATAGGAAAATATTGGTTACATCCCCAAATAGCTGTGTTTACACCCTCCCTCTCCATACTATCTTTGTCCTAATTAGAGCAGTCCTAATTAGCAGTGCTAAGTTTCTGCCACCCATGTATTTGCTTTTAATCGTATTTTTACTTTATAAAGAAATGTATATGTTCTGTATTTTCTCTGCAGTTTCATACATTATTATAATGTTAAGGTTCACTTTGGCCTGGTCTGCGGCAGTGCATCAAAGGCATGCTATTCAGTGCCACAGAATGGTAGTTCTATCTAAGAGGAGACTAGTGCATGCTGTTTGCTTGGCACTATAATCTAAGTGGCAACCTGCTGAGAGGCATTTTGCAGTGTGGCAATACACACCTGCCAAATCTCACTCAATGGGAGGGGCACATCTTTCTGAGGTGAAGGACTTTGCTGTGGCTCTTAATGAGACTATTGAATCTCCATAATTTTTCTGGAAATCTCCCTCTTTCTAATGTCACAGCTTGTCAGCCCTGAAGATATATTTGCCAGTTGATGTTTCTCAGCCTGCAACTGGCCATCTTGGTAACATGGAACCCCAGCAGAGCAGGAGGCCATTAGAAGAATCATTGTCTATTATGTTTGGAAGCCAAACCAGTAGTGATTTCACAGTATAAATTGTTTTGTTTTGTTTTGTTTTATATCATGATAGCACCTAAAAGCTTCAATCATGGACTAGGCCCCCGTTGAGCTAGTTGCTGTTCAAACACAACAAAAAGATGTTCCCTTCCCCAAAGAGTTTATAATCTAAGTAGAGAGGGGAAAAAAGTAAATAATTCCTTCTGTCTAAGGCAATATTACAGCAGCATAGACATTGATTTGCTCCCTGGTGCTGTAGCAAAAACACTCAGATGATGACCGAATATGCATGGGACTCAGCTTTCTCCCAGTCACTTCCACCCTAACTAAGCCTTTCTGGTTTCAGTGGGCCTACGAGCTGGGTCTCTCCAATGAGGAACCTGTCAGTATCCCACTGCATGGCTGTGAGCACTTTTACCTCTTGACACGTCCCTTGAAGAAGCCACTAGAGAGCAACACACCAAGTGAGGACTCTTCCACTCTGATTTATTTTGCTGGTGAACTATCTCTGTCCTTCCAAAGGCAAGGCTGGCTGGAGAGGCAGAGCTGATGGGTGCAGACATTTTCCATAGTCCTGAACTCTGCCAGGAATGTGCCTTGTGTTCAGGCTCACTTATTCTAAGTGTTCTCTTTCAGAGTTGAGGTGGGGAATAGCTGACTATTTACTCAAACATAAACTCTTGCCACAAAAGATGAGTTCTTCTGGGTGTGCCAGCTCAGATAGCAGAGATTGTGGCTCGGGAATGATTTTGATTCTTGCTTTGAAAGTAGTTGATGCATCCATCAGAGATACAACCATGCACCACGTGCTCTGGAAGGATGGTGCTAACCTTGCTATTATGTTCTCCTTGGAGGCTGCTGTGCCCATATGGGCCATGTATTTCTCTCTTTCAGTTGAAGTTAAGGCTTTACAATGGCATTGGCATGTCATTGAACAGTAGGGGGCAACCACAGCACTTGGGATAACAACTCTTCCCTCCCCACATGCCTGGCATTTGGCTCCCTTGAAGGAGAGCGCACATATGGATACCAGGGCTGGGAAGTGGAAAATGTGTGTGTCTCTCACTCTCACTCTCACTCTCACTCACACACACACACACACACACACACACACACACACACACACACACACACCCTTGTCTCTGTCATTCTCTAGCAAGCATTTCCGCAACTAGTAAGTAATGTTTATGCTCCTCTGGGAACCCAGTTCTCTGACCAGAGAGCCTGATTCATTCTCTAGTGAATTCTCTTCACTGACTGATTTGTGAGTCATTTTTGTATTCCCAGCCTCTCTGTGTGGGGAGCACGGTCTATTTTGATATAAGTTTAATTTGTCCTGCACTTCCCAATCCTTCCACACGCTCTCATGTTTCCTCTGCAGCTATTGTGGACCCAGACGGCAGGATCTATATCCGCAGTTGGCAAGGTGGCATCCTCTCCGGGGGCTTTGAGAAGAACCCCAAGCCCATTTTTACTGAGGGCCGGAACCAGCTGGAGATTCAGAATCTGCATGAGGACTGGGATCACTTTGGTACGCTAATCAGACAGGGTTTACAGCAGGGTGTATTTGATTTAAATCACTAGTCAGGAAGACTCAATTTAATAATGGGTTTCTACATAAAAGTGCATTCTTGTTGGTTATTATAACCGTAATACATATTCTTCACAACTCAGATAGATGTAGGTTTCATTTTTAGAAGGTACACACTATACATTTTTAAAGTGGTTTACTTTTCAGATTAGTTTTACAGCTATATCAGAAAATGAATGATTGTTTGGTTATTTCATTTACTAAAGGTAATTGAAGCAGATATTTATGAAGTCATTGGGAGGTGAACTATCTCCAATTCAACAGCAACAGAGGGTCCTGTGGCACCTTTAAGACTAACAGAAGTATTGGGAGCATAAGCTTTCGTGGGTAAGAACCTCACTTCTTCAGATGCAAGTAATGGAAATTTCCAGAGGCAGGTATAAATCAGTATGGAGATAACGAGGTTAGTTCAATCAGGGAGGGTGAGGTGCTCTGCTAGCAGTTGAGGTGTGAACACCAAGGGAGGAGAAACTGCTTCTGTAGTTGGATAGCCATTCACAGTCTTTGTTTAATCCTGATCTGATGGTGTCAAATTTGCA
>NC_048310.1:37653110-37690663 GCF_013100865.1 Trachemys scripta elegans | reverse complement strand
TGCAAATTTGACACCATCAGATCAGGATTAAACAAAGACTGTGAATGGCTATCCAACTACAGAAGCAGTTTCTCCTCCCTTGGTGTTCACACCTCAACTGCTAGCAGAGCACCTCACCCTCCCTGATTGAACTAACCTCGTTATCTCCATACTGATTTATACCTGCCTCTGGAAATTTCCATTACTTGCACCTGAAGAAGTGAGGTTCTTACCCACGAAAGCTTATGCTCCCAATACTTCTGTTAGTCTTAAAGGTGCCACAGGACCCTCTGTTGCTTTTTACAGATTCAGACTAACACGGCTACCCCTCTGATACTTGACTCCAATTCAACAGGTTAATCATTAATATTTGGAGGATTTTCTTGCCATGCTGTATTAGGACGAGAACGTCACCAGACGGACATTTAAATTGTTTTATTTAACTAGAACAACAACATTATGTATTTTGGATTTTTTTCTTCCATAGCAAACATATAATATTTTAACAAAACAAGCATATGAATTTTTTAAATTTAGTTAAACATTCAAGTTTTTTAAAATCAGATTTGTTTTTGTTAAAATTGTTTTTAATTGAAATAGTTAAATGAAATATTTAAAAAAAAAAAACAACAAAAATTAAATTGACTATGTCAGCCAGGTCAACATGAGGAACTTAAAATATTGGCTTCTGCAGATAACTCAGTTGTCTTCTCCTTCATTTTCCTGTTTGTTCATAATCTGGAAAAGAAAAACAAGCTTTCCTACTTTTTCAGGTCCCAAACGATTTCTCAATTTGGAATGAATTAGTCCAAAGGAAGAAAATATTCTTTCTACACCGGCAGAAGAAGCCACTGCTGTTAAAAGTGAGATTATCACTTCAACAGTCTCTGAATCCAAGTGCTTAAGTGCCTTCCACCAGTTCGCTGCTGTGACTTTCTTTAAAACATCACCAGCAAACATATATTTCTTGAATGGTTCACCCTTAGCTCTGAAGTTTATTATACACCTCTACCTCAATATAACGCTGTTCTCGGGAGCCAAAAAATCTTACCGCATTATAGGTGAAACTGCATTATATCAAACGTGTTTTGATCCGCTGGAGTGCGCAGCCCCCCCCCCCCCCCCCGGAGCACTGCTTTACAGCATTATACCCGAATTCGTGTTATATCGAGTCGCGTTATATCGGCATAGAGATGTAGTTGGCATTATGGAGGGATGATTGCTGGATGTCCATGTCATAGCCAACTCTTCTTCAGTAGTTAAGATTTGACCCTGGTACTGAGTATTGAGAATATTTGCAAGAAAATTAGCTGGAGATAGTGCTTGTCTCATTCGGTTTTTTTAATGCTTGTAATTTAACTCTGTCATTGCATATTTCTCTTTTTAAGATCTCACTCAGTTCCTTCCAAATTTCAATGTCAGCAATAAAACTATTTCCCTGCATTTTGTTCAAGGCTACAGAAATAGGCTTCAGGGTACTCAGCATGTGTTCAACATTTCTCTTAAGCCCAATGTTGAGAACTTTGGCTGTGACAGTGCCATCAGTTTTTTCACGATTTTTGTTCACAAACTGACATCAGATTAGGCCAGTTCTTGATATAGTGCTCAAAACAGTCTACTACTGAGTTCCATCACACGTCTTGTGGGAACATACGAACGGCCGTACTGGGTCAGACCAAAGGTCCATCTAGCCCAGTATCCTGTCTACCGACAGTGGCCAATGTCAGGTGCCCCAGAGGGAGTGAACCTAACAGGTAATGATCAAGTGATCTCTCTCCTGCCATCCATCTCCACCCTCTGACAAACAGAGGCTAGGGACATGATTCCTTACCCATCCTGGCTAATAGCCGTTAATGGACTTAACCTCCATGAATTTATCCAGTTCTATTTTAAATGCTGTTATAGTCCTAGCCTTCACAACCTCCTCAGGCAAGGAGTTCCACAAGTTGACTGTGCGCTGTGTGAAGAAGAACTTCCTTTTATTTGTTTTAAACCTGTTTGGTTCCTCCCACTTTTTTCAGAGCAGCAGCTGCAACGTGTATTTTGTTACAGAAGTATTTTGCAATTTCAACAACATTAGCCTGGAACACTGAAGTCTTTGGCTAGGAGGTGCATCAAATGAGCACTGCAACCATATGTTATTAGCTTGGGATTCTCGTCTAAATAATTTCTTCTCATCTTGGATACATTTGCAGCATTGTCTGTGACCAAGCTGCGTACTAGACATTTGAATTTTTTTTCACAGTTTGTTATAGCTTTTACTGCTACTTCTTGTAAGTATTCTGTTGTTTGCGCATTTCCTGATGAATCAATTGTTTCTGTAAGGAAGACATTCCCTTCTTCTGTTGTCATACAAGCACATACAACAGGATCATTGTGGACATTGCTCCACCCATCAAGACCCAGGTTAACAATTTCACCCGCTAGATCTTTTGCACACTGCTCAATTTCTTTTTCATACACTTTATCTAGCACTTTGCCTGTGCCATCTGCTTTGTTGGGTGGACTGTAGCCTGGTCTTAATGACTGAACTATGTTAATGAAGTGTGGGTTCTCAATCATACGGAAAGGAGAGTTTGTTGCATAAACAAACCTGGTAATTTTTTCATCTATTACCTCTTTTTGTAAACTGCTGGTTCTCATCATAAACTTATCTATGGTTGTTTCCGGATGATGGAGATTTTGTTTCTTTTTACTGTGGCTATGACACATGCAGGATGTGACTGAAACACTATTATTGGCAGATAACTCTGAAACGATAGAAAATGATGGTGGTCTTGAAGGTGGATAGTCTTCAGAATCCTGTATGTTGAGGATGGATTCTACTAAACAAAATAAGTCAATGCAGTTATTTAATTATTATTACCATACTGCTCATTTAGTATTACTCATTGCATTCACTGACACTCACTACTACTTTAAAGATGAAATTGTAAAAGGAAGTTCTGCTTATTTCAGCTATTTATTTTTTATCACAACTGCATCTAAAATGATAGTACCATAGAGTAACAATTATATTTTTTTGCTCAATCATGAGAATTCAAGAATAGTCCAGAAGGAAGATAGGCAGTCCTTAAGAAAGAAGTATGAAATAAAAAAGTTTACCAACCTGAAGATCCTGCATGTTCAGACTTTTTCCTTTCATCATCATCTTCAACACAGCTTCCTCCTGAGAAGAAACACTTCTCATGATGTTGTTTTATTCGGGCAACCAGGCCTTGCATTTCTTTGTTGCACTGTTTGCATTTTGCATGCATCCCTGTCTTACCCACAGGTAGAGGTACTTCATTAAAATATTCCCAAACTGGGTCTCTTTTAGGGCCTGCTGCCATTATAGGTTTTCCCTTCTAGTGTGAGAATGGATGGTAGATCTCAAATCACTGAAGGTTGCACTCAGAAAGACCTCAAGACTTCTGGAATATGCCGCTCAAACAGTTTTACTTTTGTTTCTACTGACTGTCCCTCCCTTTTCACATTTATCTCCAGACTTCTTTTCCTTGTCCAGATTTATTCTGCCCCCAACAATCTTGTGCTCATTGAACTTTTTGAAACTTTGCACTTTTAGAGAGAGGTAAAGGACTGACTCTGTGTAAACAAATTTGCAGAGGGACAATAGGGTTGAGGTCTGTTATTTTGCACCTCTATTTATTTATTTATTTTTAAAACATTTTTGCTGTTAAGCATGTTATCTCTGGAGACACAAATCCACAGTTTGAGAACTGCAAAACTAAGCATCTCTGATGGTATCTTCTAGACGGAGCACTGAGTACCATTGGATAGATAGAAAGATTAACTTAAATAATCTATACAGAAGCCCCTGAAACTCCGTAAAATTGGGTCCCTAATCCATGAACTATTGGAACTCATTTACAAAACTTTTCTTAAACATGACATTAATATATTGTCTCATACTATAGAATTAGAATTTATAATCCCTATTCCATGATATGAGAGTTTTAATTAAGATACATTATAGCTCAAAGTTACCTTTGGGTAGGTTTTTCCATCAAAAAGCATATAATCAAAAATATCCAATTGAAATAAAATTTTTTTTTCTTTTTTTTTACATCCATTGATTTTATCCACCCTGGTTTACCGACCTTACATGGGCAGGGTTCGCATAGCAGCACAACAGAGAGCTTAACGGGGAGGCAGTGCTGCCTACAAGGGAAACTGTGCCATGGATTTGCTAGAACTTTATCTGTGCCTTCTTAAGGGGCCGGGGAGGTTGGGCACTTTAATAAGTGGCTTCAGCTGTCAATTTGTGGGGCAATTAGTGTGAGAATCCCACTCCCATCAATTGCAGTTGCCTCCTATGTGCATTGCTGGAAATCCCCATTAACCTTCAGCATGTCAGTTCACATGCTTTAGTTTGTACCAAGTATAGTGCAGAAGAGCACAGTGCAAACCTCCCCAATGCATTTGATCTTAAAGCTGCAGCACCACCTGCTACTCCACGTATAGGCTCCCTGTTCAGCACCAGTAACCTGCCATGCACTCCTGATACTCCAATCCTGCATCTCTTTTGAATAGGGACTGCCAGGGGCACCTAATTTGATGATACCTTTTATGTGGACAAAGTATAGCATGGCTGCTCCCGGATTCCTCCCTCCTGGTGGGGTGGGGTGGGGTGTTGGATTGTTTTTCCCCAGATGTACTGGCTTGCATTTTCCCAAGTTGAATCTCATTTTTATTTTCTGTCCATAATTTTAACTAGAGGGTTGCAACTCCGTCTTCTCCCTTCTCCGCTGAACTGTTAAATCTTCTACTGGTTTTACTGACCCTACCTCAGGGCCTCCTCCACATGAGCCTAACTTGCTCCTGTGGAGTTCTTCCTTTGTTGTGTCTTGTCTTAGCATGCTTTCCTTCACTGCTTCCCTTTCCCAGGGACTCTGGCAGCTTTTCCTAGGGATCTCCTTGTACTTTGTAGGCCTTAGCTTAGGGCTGCTCCCACAGGAGTAGGGTTACCATATTTCCACAAGCAAAAAAGAGGACACTGGGGGGGGGGGAGGAGCCCTGCTCTAGCCCCACCCCTGCCCCGCCCCCCATCCACTCCCTCCCACTTCCCACCCCCTGATTACCCCCCTCAGAACCCCCCCCCACTCCTTGTCCCCTGACTGCCCCCTCCTGGGACCCATGCCACTAACTGCCCCCTAGGACTCCGCCCCCTAGGACTCCACCCCCTATCTAAGCCGCCCTGCTTCTTGTCCCCTGACTGCCCCCTCCTGAGAACCCCCTATGACCCTACCTGTCCCCTGACTGCCCCGACCCTTATCCACACCCCCCACCCCATATTCACACCCCCGCCCCCAGACAGACCCCCGGGGACTCCCATGCCTATCCAACTGCTCCACGTCCCCTGACAGGACCCCCAGAACTCCTGACCCATCCAACCCCTTCTGCTACCTGCCTGCCTCAACCCCTCTCTACACCCCTGCCCCCTGACAGCCCCTCCAGAACCCCAGACCCATCTAACCCGCCCTGCTCCCTGTTCCTGACTGTCCCAACCCCTCTCCACACCTCTGCCCCCCTGACAGCCCCCCCAAAACCCCCGACCTATCTTAACCCTCCTGCTCCCTGTCCCTGACTGTCCCAACCCCTCTCCACACCCCTGCCGCCCTGATAGCCACCCAGAACCACAGACTCATCTAACCCCCCCGCTCCCTGTCCCTGACTGTTCCAACCCCTCTCCACACTCCTGCCCCCCTGACAGCCCCCCCAGAACCCCCGACCCATCTAAGCCCCCCTGCTCCCTGTCCCTGACCGTCCCAACCCCTCTCCAAACCCCTGCCCCCCTGACAGCCCCCCCCCCAACTCCCGACCTATCCAACCCCTCCTCCCTGTCCCCGGCTTTAAAGAGCCCAGGAATCGGGCTGCACTCTGGCCGGAGCTCCGGCCGGGGTTGCGGGGCTTGGGGCCGGGCCGGAGGTGCTCGGCCGGGGCTGGGCTGGCGCGCTCGGCCGGAACCAGGGTCACTGCCCTGGGGCCAGAACCGCTGGGGCCCAAGCTGGGCCCGAACTGCTGGGGCCGCCGTGCACCACTCAGCCTGGGCCGCACCTCCCCGGAGCTCTCCTCCTTGCGCCCCCCCCTCCCCCTGCCCCAGCTTACCTGTTGCTGCCTCCCACCTGCCCCTGCTTCTTTTCAGACTTCCTGCGAAGTTCTGATTCGCGGGAAGCAGGGGAGGGTGAGGAGCAGGTGGGAGGAGGAGGGGGAAGACAGCTGCGGGGCCGGACAGCATGGTAAGGCTGCAGGGGATGGGGGGAGCCGGGAAGGGGCTTTGGGTGCCCAGTGGTGCTTGGCCGCTGACCGGGGGGAAATCCCGGACATTTTTAGATTTTTAAAAATCCCCCCCGGATGGCTATTTATAGACCGAAAAGCTGGACCTGTCCGGGGAAAGCCGGACATATGGTAGCACAACACAGGGCCTATGCCACTCCCCGTGGGTTCTACACGTCAGAGAGTCCTGCCATCTCTGCAGTCATAGTCTCCATCTCTTCCCCCCAAAGAATTCTTCACTGTGTTGTCTTTTCCTAACTCTTTCACAGCTGGGATCACTAATTATTGTTCAGTTGCAATATCACAGTCACTTGGGTGGAGTGGGGCTTGCTTGCTGCTGGGTCACAAGCAAGGCGGAGCCTGGGTTGCCTTAAAGGGTCCACCAGCCTTTGACAGCGCTGTTCTAGATACCTTATAAGACCAGACCTGACACTGGCTGCTCTGAGACCCCGCTAGTGAAATTCAAAACCCCATACTCACGCTGCAATCCCCATGTGCTTGCGGAGTGGGCATAAAAGCTTTTTTTCTCTTCAGACATTTTTAAGGGAACATGAAACTTGACCATTTCAGTGCTTGCATCTGCTGAATTTTGAGCAAAGGAAGGTATGTAAAATACCTTGCCGAGGGAAACCCTGAACCAAAAAAAATTGAAATGAGATAATTTGCTTTATGGGGATAGCCAGTTCTTCATACCCTCAAAAGGGATCTCTTTCAGGGTTGATCCATTTTAATTAGCTTGGGAAGGCAGGGTCTGCTAGGTTTCCTGCCCTTCTACTGATCTACACCTGTGGTACTTTACAGCAAATATCCAGTTTGTCCCATGGATGCACTGAGACATGGAAGATACTGCTGTTTGTCTGTCTTGGTGTAAATGGACTGGTTTGTGTGTCTGGTTTGGGGATGGAGGAGGAGTGGTTGAAGTGCCTGTAGACTAAAGGCTGTGGTTTATCAGGATTAAATTGTCTTGTTTTGTTTTGGTGACTAGAGCCACTGCTGAGTTCTCTTCTGCGGAGGATGCCAGGGTTGGAGGCTCTGGAGATCATGCAGTTAGTGAACTGCCCAGAATCCTTCACTCCAGATATGCGGTGCATCATGGGAGAGTCACCCACGGTACAGGGCTACTTCGTCCTGGCTGGAATGAACTCCGCTGGCACCTCTTTTGGTGGAGGAGCAGGCAGGTAAGTGGCTCACCAGCAGTGTTCCCTCTAATTTTTTATATCTATGTGTGGAATGAATTATGTTATGTGCACCAATATGGAAGTGACGTGTGGCAGGGCTGGGGCCGAGGGGTTCGGAGTGTGTGTGAGGGCTCAGGGCTGTGGCAGAGGGTTTGGGTGTGGGGGTGAGGGCTCCAGCTGGGGGTGTGGGCTATGGGGTGGGTCCAGGGATGAGGAGATTGGGGTGCAGGCTGCCTCTAGGCTGGGGCTGGAGGACTCCTCTCAGCCCTCTCCCCGCCGGCAGCAGCTCTGGGGCTGGGGCCAGAGGCCTCCCCCCAGCCCTCTCCCTGCCTGTGGCAGCCCCTAGGGAGAGGCGCTTCTGATCACTGGCAGCCCTGCACGCCCCCAACTTCTTCCCCTCCCTGCCTACCTCTCTCCTGTCCTCTCCCCAGCCCCCTATGGCTATGGGCCTGCGCAGCCCTTTATAGCCTGCTGTGCAGCCACACAGCTTAGAGGGAACTTAGCTCACCAGTATAGTGCAAGAGACACAGTGGGGTTTTGTGTACCACAGGACGATATGCAGAATTTGATCATGTAAAACTGTCAGTCAATTCATGGGAGCCTGAGCTTAGTCAAGAAAGCAGCCTGGGTTATGAAAGAACACTGCATTCGAGAGGGGGAAGAGCATATTGCATTTGCTCGGATTTCCTTCTCTGTGGGGGTTTCTGACTTATCAGGTTATTGGCTTTCCCTACGCATCTTTTTAGGCTCCACATGTCAAGGACCAACAGCTTGCTGAAGACTGATGAGGCTCCTTGCAGGGCCCACCAGTCCTGTTCCTTTTCCCAGCTGGCAGAAATAAATGCTGAGCACAGCACAGCTCATCTTGTCCCCTGCACACAGGCTGGGTGTGTTGCCTCTGTGGTGCTGCCACATGAGGGGGGAAATTCCTAAATCCTAGACCTGTAGGCCAGCCTCTCTCAGAGTTAATTTTCACTAAAAATGCAGGCGATAAAGTACTTTGTACTATAAATACTAATGTGAGTTAAATGTCGGTGAAAGGTGCTGGGTTCACAGCCCCGGAGACTCATTTATACATTCCCCAAACAAACTTCCCCCACACTTCCTTCTGCCGGCGTCCTAGAGTTGTGATGACTCCCTGGTAGATTAGACTTTCATACAAATACAGGAACTTTGACAGATTTGTACAGATCACATCCAGGAAAAAAGGCTGCATTTAAAATGGCTGCTGCCCCTCGCCCTGGTTTGCCCTCACCCACTCTCTCCTATAGTGGCTCCATCTTGGCATCCTGATCTGGCCCAGAATCCTCTGCCCCCACCCATTGCCTTCCGTTAGCCAGGGTTCTTCCTACCATCCCAGCCCCAGAGTGACCTGTTTTTCCCCACTTCTTCTGTGATGGCTATTGGTATCCAGATTTAGTACCCATTTGGTTCTGGTAACCATTAGTTGTCAGATGATTAACACAGAAAAGGGAATCCTCCATTTTTCTCTGTCATAATAAGGTCCATAGCACCATTACAGGAAGATCTGCAGCCTATTTGCAGCTTTTGGGTCAGAACCAGACCTGTCCATTTGTCGGTTCAAACTGTCTGTCTTGACATTGCATTAACATAGCATTCTCCGTAGAGTTTCTGATGACCCCTTTGCTATTGTCTCTACCAGCCAAATGTGTTGAACTGTTCTGCTTTAGTCTGGGCTGCTCTCTTCCTTTTAGCTTTCTGTCATTCTGTCTTGACAGGGGTCTGGAGTACATCCTCCAGGCCTACCTTAGTCATTGCCGGAGGTGTAGCCAAATGTAACCTCCACCTTCACAGGCACCTTCTGCTGAGGATGTACTGGAAATGACAAAGCAGTTGGCTTCTTAACCCCAGATTAAGCATACTTCAGCACTCCCTGCTTTGTGTATCCTAAGGATTTAGCATAATGCCAGCCATGCTAGCAGTCTGATGCTCTGTAGTTTCACTTGCAGTGTCCTCAGCTTCCTTTGCTCTGTGCAGTAAATTTCATTCCATTATCTGGTGGCTTGTTTTGTTTTAGATTGAAATCTCCCAGCTCCCATTGGTGTCTGTATTATTGTAATCTTATTCAAAGCCTCTGCCGATTGCAAGAAACCATGGTACCCAAATTGCCATTACTCCTTGACTTAAGAGCTAGACTCTTGCTCATAGTGCTTCAATTAACATCCAAATCCTCCTTGGTTTCTGCCTCCAACCAGGTACTTGGCTGAGTGGATGGTAAATGGTTGCCCATCAGAAAATGTTTGGCCACTGGACCTGAAGCGCTTTGGTGCCCTTCAGAGCAGTCGCACCTTCCTCCGTCACCGTGTCATGGAAGTAATGCGTAAGTAACCTCCCAGTGTACTCACTATTCTAGTCTAGACAGGTTCTTATCACCTTAGTACCCTGCCCTTGGTGCATTGAGCAACATGACTAACATCTGTCAAGTGTAGTTCTCTTATCCTCTCCTGAGGGGGAGAAATGTTTTTCAGTGGAGTGCCTTGTTTTGATAGGGTTTTAGGTTTGTATATGTATGTGTGTGTGTGTGTGTGTGTATATATATATATATATTTATTTTCATGTTGCGCTTGTATTATGTATTTATGTTAGAGAAGGCAAGGTCGAAGAAATGCACCTACCTTTGGAGTGGAGAGGTTTGTGATGACTCTGTCTAGCATTCACAGAGGTGTATAGGACTTTGTTGTCTCTGCTGCACCTTTTCTCCTCCCAGCATTGAACTGCAGTCATTCTGAGAGCCACTTTCTCCCTTCAGGCCCTCCAGATGGCCGTGCAGCCTTTGCCCAATAGGAGAGAGCACCTGGCTTCCTCATAGGTTGTTAGTAGCACTCTGCTAATCTGTTCCAGAGAGATACTCCTATATTGGTGCTACAGACACCTTTGTACTTGTCTGCTCACCCAACACCCTTTGGACCATGTGTTTTTTATCCTGGTTAACATATCTTCTGCATGGGAGTCCCGTGCATCGCTGGCTAGGACTCGAATAGAATAAAGGCAGTGCAGAATGGTGGATTATCTGTAACTTGAAGTCTTTAAATCAAGATTTAGAATTGATGGGTCTATTACAGGAGTGGGTGGGAGAAGTTCTGTAGCCTGCGATGTGCAGGAGGTTAGACTAGATGATCCTGATGGTCCCTTCTGGCTATAAAGCCTGAGTCTATGAAAGTTTCCACCTAAAAGCATTGTGTTGTCCCAAGCATCCTGATATTTTATGTGTCAGTATAATGTGAAAATGCAAATGTCCCAATTTAGGAATATTGAGTTTAATGATCTTTTATCAGTTGCGAAGGTTTTATAGACATGCTCCACTGTCAAGGGCAAAATGGTTCAGCATGCTGCTGCTGTCTGTATTTCCCCTCATGCCACAGTTTCTAATCAGTTGAGGCCCATAATCTTGTATATTAAGTGCCTTGTAGGGTGAGGCCCATAATTATGTGTTTCTTCCTATCACTGGATAATCCTGAGTGAAACAAAACTGAGCTTCAATGAAGAGTGGCTTTAGATGGGAAGAGTCCTACCTCACTGTTTTTAAAGGTGGAGGTAAGGATGGAACAGAAGTGACAATCAAAAGAGTAACTAAAGGAATCAGAAGGCCTAAGCTAAAAATATGTATGTTAAGATCAGAGCAAAAGAATTGCAGGGTAAAACTCTTAGATCACTTATGTCCAAAAAACTTTCCCCCATGTTTAGAATATCTTTCTTTCTCCTGTAGAATCACAGCAGATTCCAAATTTGGCACTCACTCACATCAGTGTACATCCTGAGAAACACCACTGAGTTACTGTAGCTATTCTGGGTAAATTAACACCATGTTCAGCCCCTGGTCTTGTCACATTTTGTATTCTAATAGAAATATCCCTCTCTTCTCTTCCCACCCGCTTCCCTCAGGACACTGGTCCAATACCATATAAGGGTAGTAAAAATGCCAGTCATGATGCAGAGAGGACAGATGTATTCAATTAAATATTGAATTAAATTAAATATTTCTGCTCTGTGTTTGGAAAGAAGCAGGATGTTGTATTCGTATCTTACCATGATAAGGAAATACCTTCTGTTCCATCAGTAACTAGGGAAGATGTCAAATAGCAGCTACTAAAGTTTAACATATTTAAATCAGCAGGACTGGATAACTTGCACCCAGGAGTAGTAAAGAATTGGCTGAGCAGCTCTCTGAACTATTAATATTAATTTTTAGCAAATCTTGGGACATTGGGTAAGTCCCAGAGAAGTGGAATAAAGCTAATGTTGTACCAGAATTTTAAAATAAGGGTAAATGAGATGACTTGGGTAACTATAGGCTGGACATCCTGACATCATTCCCAGTTAAAATCATGGAAAAGCTGATATGGGATGCAATCAGTAAAAGATTAAAGGATGGTGGCATAATGAATGCCAGTCAGCATGGTTCTATGGAAAATAGATCTTGTCAAACTAACTTGATATCCTGTTTTGATGAGATTACAAATTGGATTAATAAAGTTAACTGAGTTGACATAAAGTATGGAGACTTCTGTAAGGTATTTAAATTAGTCCCACATGACATTGATTTTGTGTATCATCTCTGGTAAAAGTTGCAATGACACAAAAATTGGTGGAGTGGTAAATAATGATGGGGTCATTTATACAGACTGATGAGGATTGCTTGGTATATTCAGCTCATCTGAACATGGTGCATTTTAATGCAGCCAAATGCAAGGTCATACTTCTAGGAATAAACACATTTACAAGATGAGTGACAATGTCCTGACCCTGAAAAAGATGTAGAGGTAATGGTAGATAACCAATTGAACATGAGCTCCCAGTGTGATGCTGTAGCGAAGAGGGTGAATGTAATCTTGTATTTATAAGCAGGGAATATCAAATAGGAGTAGGGAGGTTGTATTAACTCTGTTTACAGCATTAGTGAGGCCGTTCCTGGAATACGTAGTCCAGTTCTGATGCCCACACTTCAAGAAGGAAAGGGTTCAGAATAGAGCAACAAGAATGCTTTGATGTCTGGAAAGAGACTTATGAGGTTATGGCAAGAGATTTAAGAAGCTCAACCTATTTAGTTTATCCAAAAGTTGGTTAAGAGGTGACTTGATCACCGTCTGTAAGGGCCTAAATGGGAAAGACAATTCTGACAGTAGAGTGCTCTTTAATTAAGCAGGACAAGGCCATGGTTGGAAGCTGAAGCTAGACAAACACAGACTAGAAACAAGATGCAAACTTTTGGCAGTGAGGATAGTCATTGGGACAACTTACACGGAGATGTGGTGGATTCTCCATCACTTGCAATCTTTAAACCTAGACTGGATGTCTTTCTAAAAGATATGCTATAGCTCACTTAGAAGTTATGGGCTTGATGCAGAAATTACTGGGAGAGGTTCTATGGCATGTGTTATGCAAGAGATCAGACTAGATGATCACAGTGGTTCCTTCTGCTGTTTAAAATCTATGACACATGCACCCAGCTGCTATGGCATAGGATTTGGGGGCACGCTGGTGAGAGAAGGCTAGATATGGCTCCAGATATATATAATCCAGCCACCCATTGGTATAAGTGGAGTAAGGCTGCTCCATAATCTAGAACTATAGTGTTCTCTTATAACCAGCAAACAACCTAGAAATAAAGTTAGTCTCGCACTCAGCAATTTTATGAACCCTTTTCCTGATGCTCCTCATTTCAGCTTCTGTACTGCATCAAACTCACCAGTGTCCTTTGAAGAGCTGACATTTGAATGACAGCACTTCAGAAGTGGCATACTTGCTATAACGGGACAGCTTTGAAAAGTTAAGTTTGGTACCGTAAGCAGCAGCAAAACAGCTAAATACCAGAATTCTTTCTTCAGCTATGATTTTGCTAGATTATATACTCTCTAGAAGTACTGCAGAATGGATACAATCTGTTAGAAAGGAATACTTGTGAGGAAGGGCAGTCTTTATAAGGAAGCTGGACTGAAGTGTCAGCAACTTAGCTGATATTTGGCCACCCTTGACCATTACAGCCCTGATCTATGATCTGAAGGTTCCCCGTTGGGATTTCCAGACTGGGAGGCAGTTGCGTACTTCCCCTCTCTATGATCGCCTGGATGCCCAGGGAGCCAGATGGATGGAGAAGCATGGATTCGAGAGACCCAAGTACTTTGTCCCACCAGGGAAAGGTGAGATCATATTCTCCTCTGCCTAGAGCATTCCTGTTGATTTAATGTGCATCATTGCAGTCAGCTTATGAATTGTTCTCTTGATTCTTGCCTTCCATAGATCTATTGGCATTGGATCAGAGCAAGACCTTCTACAAACCAGATTGGTTTGACATTGTGGGGTCAGAGGTCAAGTGCTGTAAGGAGGCTGTGTGTGTAATTGACATGTCGTCTTTTACCAAGTTTGAAATAAGTGTAAGTACCTATGGGGTGACAAAGGGACAGACTGGCAAATGCTGTTTCTTGTGGGCTGTTTGCTGCTTTCTTAAAATGCTGTATGCCCCATTGAGGATAGATATAGGAGGAAGAACTGTATGATCAATTTCTGCTTTTACCACAGGCCTGTAACATTCTGATTGTATGATTAGTATTTATTTGTACTACCCTTTGTGACTTAATTTAGAGTATTTATGACATGATTAATTAGAATTAATAGACTTAGCTTTCTGAAAATTCTTGGATACTCTTGTGTTATGTGAAAAGCCTTGGCCATCTGTGTAATTACTGTTATGAATTGAGAGGCTTTTGGTGGGATGAATCATGGGTGCTATATAAAACAGCCTCCGTGAATTTGCATTGCCCTGCAGCTCGTTGCTCAGCCAACTGGCCTGATCCTCTCTTTCCATGTCAATCCCTGCAGTCCACAGGGGATCAGGCACTGGAGGTTCTGCAGTATCTCTTCTCGAATGACCTGGATGTGCCAGTTGGGCACATTGTGCACACAGGCATGCTCAATGAAGAAGGAGGGTATGAGAATGACTGCAGCATTGCACGATTAAACAAGCGCAGGTAAGTCTGCACAGCAGCATCCTTATCCTCTGTGTTCTTGGATTTTAATCTCAGTTTCCGTAGTACCTCTTATTGCAGATAAGTCAGTGTCTTCATTTTCTTTCCCTTTTAATAGTCCTTAGCTGCAGTGAAGTCTGATTTCTCCACCCCCCCAGAGTCCTAATTTCCTAACCCAGTAGAACGACTGTTTGTAACAAGGCAACGTGGGGGAAAATTGTCTTTTCTCTGTTGGTGCAGTAATAAGCTTATGTTTTTAAAAGGACATGACCAGTCTGGTTAGAGTCTGAAATATTAAGCTTCTCAAAGGGAAGGTAAATTCTATTCAGCAATCCTTTGACGTTGTTATTAATGTTTTCCTAATTATTTAAAATACAAGACAGAATGCACACACGCTGGATTCTAGGCAGCCCTGCCAGAACAACTGCGCTGAACCCTCACCTCCTCTCTCCTTGATTATTTAACTCCACATATGTTGTTGTACGACTTCCCAATCATCAGCTCTCCGGACTGTAGCCTGTGCAAACTTCTGTTGCCTGCCCTCACCCCATAGATGTTCAGTGTAGCACGAACACATGGCCCAGTGCTTGGTGAGCTCCACTGATTTCTCATTCATTTTAGGATCTAGTCCAAAGCTTCCCTCAATTTTAAAACTGTCCCACTGCATAATCTCCCTATTGTTTGCTTGAGAACCTTCTCCTTTGCAGCTCTTGCTATCTGGAACAATTTCTTTTTATCTCATCATTGCATCAGTTCTCCATGTGTTTTCATATACCAGGTGAAAGCATTTGTGTGACCCTTGTAGTTTTCCTTCCTATTATTCATTTCTTCAGCTGTTTTATCTAACTCAGTAAAGCACTTTGGGATTCACTTTGTATGAAAGACATTAATCCAAATAAAGGTGTATTAGGTCTTCAGAGATATGAATATAAATAACATTCATTTTACTGTATCAAATTGAGTTCTGTTTCCTTGGAAACTGATACCAGTAACCCCCCAAGGTGTACCAACAGGCAGCTTTTCACTCATTTCTCTTGAAACAGGAAATTACACAGGGAGTAGAACCACTTATTGGTTATTGGAGTAGCTAGAATCTTGGTGGCTGCAAAGAGGTGTGAATAGTTAATTCTTTGCACTGTGGTCATGACATTTATGATGCCCCATGTTCTTTAACAATTGGCACTGTCTCTAGTCCGGTTCTTGTGCCTCTATTCCCTAAATAAATCACCAGCACTCTTAACACTTCAACGCTGGGATTTCCCATTGTGAGAGTGACTTTATACATGGTTTTAGCAAAGCAATTTGCCTCTGTTCTTGTTTGCTCAGGGGATTACTGCCTGGCTCCAGAATTCAGAGAAATGAGTTTTGGTGTTGCATCTCAGAGACAGAACAAAATTGGTTCACCTTGTGGCCATCCAGTCACTGTCCTGCTTTTAATTTTCTATTCTAGTTTCTTCATGATTTCTCCTACTGACCAGCAAGTCCACTGCTGGGCCTGGCTCAAAAAGCATATGCCTAATGACAGTAATTTGCTCTTGGAGGATGTGACCTGGAAGTATACCGGTAAGACATGCCTGGAGGCAGAGGTGAAATTGCCCTGACATTCTGCATGGCTTTTTTTTTTTTTTTTTTTTTTACTATCACTGCACACTAATCAGTTGTATAATCTGTCCACCATGATGCTCAGGTCTTTTTCCTGAATGGTTACATAGAACCCAGTAATGTGTCTGAGTAGTTCAAACTATTCCTTCCAAAATGCATAAGCTTGGACGTCGCTTCCACTTCCTCACAGGCTCCCAAGACAGCAGCTAGCTGACCCCTGGAAGATCTTTTTCCATTTCTAGTTTCTGTGAATCTCTATAAATCTTGTGATTGTTGCCCATAGCAACAATTGATACAGAAATCAGAGACTGGAAAAAAGTAAGGTAAGCATGCGGACAGATGGAACCTTCCCCTTCATCCATCTGATTGCTCAGTAGTAGAAAACCTTTTCCTTTCTCCATCTAGCTCTCAATCTGATTGGCCCTCGTGCAGTGGACGTGCTGTCAGAATTATCCTATGTCCCGATGACTCCAGAACACTTCCCCTCTCTCTTTTGCAAGGTGAGTGACTTGCATTTACAGATGAGAGTACAAATACTTAGAATTACTGAGATAACTGAACTAGGTACTTAGCACAACTCATTGTGGATATTTTTATTATCTCCCTTTAAAATCTACTTACTGAATATACAGCAGAACTTCTTTGAAATGGACTTTAGTCTGTGTAGCTGTAGTTCTAACTGATATCTCAGTTTCAGAGTAGCAGCCGTGTTAGTCTGTATCAGCAAAAAGAATGAGGAGTACTTGTGGCACCTTAGAGACTAACAAATTTATTTGAGCATAAGCTTTCGTGGGCTACAGCCCACTTCATCGGATGCATGCACTGGAAAATATAGTAGGAAGATAGATATACACAGAGAACATGAAAAAATGGGTGTTGCCATACCAATTAAGGTGGGCTATTATCAGCAGGAGAAAAAAAACTTTTGTAGTGATAATCAGGATGGCCCATTTCCAACAGTTGACAAGAAAGTGTGAGTAACAGTAGGGAAAAAATTAGCATGGGGAAATAGCTTTTACTTTGTGTAATGACCCATCCACTCCCAGTCTTTATTCAAGCCTAATTTAGTGGTGTCCAGTTTGCAAATTAATTCCAATTCTGCAGTTTCTCGTTGGAGTCTGTTTTTGAAGTTTTTTTGTTGGAGAGTTGCAACTTTGAGGTCTGTAATTGAGTGACCAGGGAGGTTGAAGTTTTCTCCGACTGGTTTTTGAATGTTATAATTCTTGACGTCTGATTTGTGTCCATTTATTCTTTTGAGTAGAGACTGTCCGGTTTGGCCAGTGTACATGGCAGAAGGGCATTGCTGGCACATGATGGCATATATCACATTGGTAGATGTGCAGGTGAACGAGCTTCTGATGGTATGGCTGATGTGATTAGGTCCTATGATGGTGTCCCTTGAATAGATATGTGAACAGAGTTGGCAACGGGCTTTGTTGCAAGGATAGGTTCCTGGGTTAGTGTTTTTGTTGTAGGTGTGTGGTTGCTGGTGAGTATTTGCTTCAGGTTGGGGGGCTGTCTGTAAGTGAGGATTGGCCTGTCTCTCAAGATCTGTTGTGAGTGAGGGATCGTCCTTCGGGATAGGTTGTAGATCCTTGATGATGCGCTGGAGAGGTTTTAGTTGGGGGCTGAAGGTGACAGCTAGTGGCGTTCTGTTACTTTCTTCGTTGGGCCTGTCCTGGAGTAGGTGACTTCTGGGTACTCGTCTGGCTCTGTCAATCTGTTTCTTCACTTCAGCAGGTGGGTATTGTAGTTTTAAGAATGCTTGATAGAGATCTTGTAGGGTGTTTGTCTCAGTCTGAGGGATTGGAGCAAATGCGGTTGTATCTTAGAGTTTGGCTGTAGACAGTGGATCGTGTGATGTGGTCTGGATAAAAGCTGGAGGCATGTAGGTAAGTATCGCAGTCAGTAGGTTTCTGGTATAGGGTGGTGTTTATGTGACCATAGCTTATTAGCACGGTAGTGTCCAGGAAGTGGATCTCTTATGTGGACTGAACCAGGCTGAGGTTGATGGTGGGATGGAAATTGTTGAAATCATGGTGGAATTCCTCAAGGGCTTCTTTTCCATGGGTCCAGATGATGAAGATGTCATCAATGAAGCGCAAGTAGAGTAGGGGAGTGTAGCGGGGTGGACACCCGATCCTGCCCTGAAGGGCTTGAAATCAGCCCTGAAAGAGGGCTGCAGTGATAAAAGCTGGGCTGATTCGGGAAGCGGCCGCAGCTGGGCCACACCCCAATCAGGCCACAGCTGGCCTGTATAAAAAGGCTGGGAGCCAGGAGCCCAAACAGTCTCTCTCTGCGTTCAGAGAGAGAAGGGCCTGGCTGCAGGGAGTTTAACCAAGTGCCTAGAGTGGAGCAGGGCTGAGGAAAGGCCAAGGGAGCCGGGGAGCTCTTGCCTCGGAAAGCCCCAGGCTGCAGTTCTAGGGTAAGGCCAACGGGGCACTTGGGTTGCAGGAAGCAGCCCATGGGTAGGCAAGGCAGAGGCAGTAGGTCCAGACCCCCCTTGCCTGTGATAAGTGGCTGATACACTTCAGTCTGCCCCAGTGAACGGGGGCTAAGTGGTGACTGGCAGTAGCCAAGACTGAGGTGAGGTGGGGGTAGGGGTTCCCCTGGGAGGGGAGACCCTGAGACTGGGGGTTACTGCCAGAGGGGCAGCACCCCAGAGAAAGGGGCACTGGGGTCCTGGGAGGGACATAGGGCCAGCGGTAAAGCGGATCACCAGCCTGCAGAGGGCGCTCCGACAGCTGGAGAGCTAATTCCTGACAGAGACCAGCAGGAGGCACCGCCGGGTGAATCAGTGCACCTTTACAGGGCGTTAGGGGATGAGAGCTGAGGAAGTGGCGTTCTACGTCAGCCATAAAAATGTTGGCATACTGTGGGGCTATGCGGGTACCTATAGTAGTGCCGCTGACTTGAAGGTATAAATTGTCCCCAAATCTGAAATAGTTGTGGGTGAGGACAAAGTCACAAAATTCAGCCACCAGGTTTGCCATGACATTATTGGGGATACTGTTCCTGATGGCTTGTAGTCCATCTTTGTGTGGAATGTTGGTTTAGAGGGTTTCTACATCCATAGTGGCCAGGATGGTGTTTTCTGGAAGATTACGAATGGATTGTAGTTTCCTCAGGAAGTCAGTGGTGTCTCGAAGATAGCTAGGAGTGCTGGTAGCGTAGGGCCTGAGGTGAAGGTCTACATAGTCAGACAATCCTGCTGTCAGGGTGCCAATGCCTGAGATGATGGGGCATCCAGGATTTCCAGGTTTATAGCTCTTGGGTAGCAGATAGAATACCCCTGGTCGGGGTTCTAGGGGTGTGTCTGTGCAGATTTGTTCCTGTGCTTTTTCAGGGAGTTTCTTCAGCAAATGGTATAGTTTCTTTTGGTAACCCTCAGTGGGATCAGAGGGTAATGGCCTGTAACACCACATTCTAACAGAGACAGTCCATTGTTTGTTCTCTGATACAGCTGACTGGAGAGCATCCATGGACAAAGCAGTTTTTCCACTGAACCTGGCCCCTAATAACCTCAAAATGAATTATGCCTCTTCCTTCCCACCACAGGATGCACTCTCTTGTCCTCTGAGGAAACTCTTCTTGAAATAAGAGGTGGATGTCCACAGCTCTGCCAGTATTTATGATTGGTATGAATGTGGGCATCTTTCTCATATGGCTTGTGAGTGAAGGATTAGAAATGCAACTCTTCCCATAAAAAGCAACAAAGAGTGAATTCACCCATGAAAGCTCATGCTCCAATACATCTGTTAGTCTATAAGGTGCCACAGGACTCTTTTTACAGTTCCAGACTAACAGGGCTACCCCTCTGAAACTCTTCCCATGTGTGTATTTGCAGATCCTATCTCCCAGCAACATCTTTGGCATTAGTGTTTATGGCTCTCCTAGTGAGATATCTGTTAGTGCAAGTAGCAAATGCCCTGAAAACCATAACCTCAGGAAATAAGAACTGATCAAATCTCCTTGTTTGAAGTGAGCTAAGATGAGGAAGGAGAAAAGGTTTAGCCCATGGGGTTTGCAGTATGTGTTTGGTGGGGGCGGGTGTCCTCATTCTGGATCTTAGATTCCATGGTCCAGTCTGAACTTTGCTTTTCTCTCTTTAACTCCCCCTTTCTGCAGGAAATGAGCGTGGGGTATGCTAATGGGATCCGTGTGATGAGCATGACACACACAGGAGAACCTGGATTCATGCTATACATCCCTATAGAGGTATAGTGGTTTATAAGCCTTAACCAGTCAGTTCAGTCCTTAAGTCTTTACTCAGTAACACTTCCATCTTAACCATACAGAGATGAATAGGCTTCTTTCCTGCTTGGGTGGGTATAGTTAACTTTGACCCTTGTGGCACGGAGAATGGCATTTTGTAATCTGAAGTATACAAGTGCCTTTGCTAGAACCTTTGGATTCTGGAAGTGAAATTAATGCTGCCTTACATTCAGTCGAACGTGTTTGCTTGCTAGAGTCAGTACTTAGCCATGTGTATAAAAGGTAGGTTTACCAGGCCGGACTGTTTTCTGCCCTTGGCGTCCAAATCTCACTGCTGTAGTTCTTGTCGTGCATGTAAAAGATCAGATACTGTTGTGTAGTCATGGGCACTCAGTGCAAGGTCTGGTTTTATGAAACTGGGGGACAGAAGGAGGTGGGGGTAGGGAAACTACAGCATATTAACCCAAGATTATGGGAGTCGAATATTAGTCAAAGCCAATTATGGGAAGAATGACCCATTCAATGGAAATAATAGCTGGCAAATTTAAGAACAAATAAATGAAATACTCCTTCCTACAGTTTGTAGTCAGGCTGTGGAAGTCACTGATGTATAGAATTAATGTCCCATAATGTGGCTGGCTTTTAAAGGATGGGTACATATTATATGCCCCTTATTTGTAGTAATACTAACTCAAACAGGGTAGTCAAATCTGTCTTTACTGTGTGAGCTGATCTCTGAAAGGGACAGGAAGGAGTTTCCCTGCTTTGTGCAGCATTACACAATTGGGCAGGTACCTTGTGCAGTCTTTCCTGTGAAGCATTGCTCCGGAGACAGGGTACTGAAGTCTGCCTCTTGGGGTGGCAGATTGTCCCTTTATCTTCTCTGATGCTGTGTGTGCTGGTAATCCTGATGTGTTAATTCTTCCCTGCAGTATGCTCTGCATGTGTACAATGAGTTGATGAGCGTGGGACAGAAGTATGGGATCCGGAATGCTGGCTATTATGCACTTCGCAGCTTACGCATTGAAAAGTTCTTTGCGTTCTGGGGTCAGGATCTGGACACTTTCACCACCCCTTTGGAATGTGGACGTGAGTTCCGGGTGAAACTGGACAAGGTACTGTGTCTGAGGCTGAATCAGCTCCCTGAGCAGTGTTTGCGTGAGAACAGGCTGGATACATGGGATTGAAACAAAGAAGGCAAAGCAGTACTGCCCTGAAAAGAGAGTGCTCTCTAACGGGATAGGTTCCAACACAAATATTTTCATGGGAAAGTGGAGAACTTGTGTGTGAAAATATTTTGTCTGTATTAATGACTGATTCTGTTGCATCTTGAAAAGATGCTAGAAACCACATGGATGCTGTACCCTCCAGCCTCTAGGGCAGTAATCTCAACTGCTTGTGAGTGAAGAATTAGAAATGCAACTCTTCTCACATCTGCTGTGTTTGCAGATCCTATCTCCCAGCAACCGTTTGGCACTAGTGTTTATGGCTTTGTGCCTAGTGTGAACCTTTTACCTGGATAGGGACAATGGGTGTGGAGAGCACTCAGCTGCTTGCAGGATTCAGCCTATTGTTTCGCTTTCTCCTACCAGTCCCCCTGCCCAGTTTCATTGATGGTGCCAGCACATCCCATGGAACAAGATTTGAGGTCAGTTCAACAGCATAGGGAAGCCCAAGAGCACCAAACCCTGTTTTTTACAGGGATCATCCATAAAAAATTGCTCTTATGGCAAGGGGTAGGTTGAGACTGGAGTGATATTTTGGGTGCTGGTGATGATCCTTATCTGTTATAACCACTCTCTGGATGCTAAAACTTGGGGTCTCAGTTGCATGAGAGGTAGCAGAATGCCTGGTTTTGTCCTGTTTGCAGGGGTGAGAACCCTCTTGGTAAAGTAGTGACTCCAGGAACTTGATCCAATTGATCTGGAGTTGTAAGGTTTGACTTGTCTTTTCGTTCTGAGCTCCCTTTTGTCACTATATCAGTAGTACGTACCCCACTCAAACCATGTGACCAGGAGGGCAGCTAGCATCCCCAGAGAATGACATAATGCTCCACAACCAGAGTGAAGAGAAGGAGTGCACCTCCTTCTTCGAGAGATGTCCCTGTGGGTGCTCCACTCCAGCTGTTGGTGCGCCCCTGTGCCTTCGCTCAGAGATTTTGACAGCTGTATTCATACCAGTTGCGCACGTGCAGAGCCTGCCCCATGCGCGGCGCGTGCCTCAATAGTACGCATACGTGACCAGTCTCCCCAGTTCCTTCTCTACCGTCCCCGGCCTGAGATGATGCTCAGCAGACTCATCAGAGAACTTTCTCTCACCTTGTTTAAAATAATTTCTTTCTTAGTTTAGCTTTCCAGTTAGTTAGATACAACTTCCCCTATCTCCTTTCTTTACCAACCCCCACCCTCCCCCATACCCCTTTTCTTTTTTCCTGTCAGCTGCAGCCGCTTCCTATGTGCCCGGCTCCCCAGGCTTTAAGCGCTGCTCCACCTGCCGCGATGCCATTCCCATCTCCGACGGTCACTCCCAAAGTATAAAATGCTTGGGGGAATCCCACATCCCCCAAAATGTGCCCACTGCTGTAAACTTAAATACAGGGCACGTAAGGACAGGGAGCTGAGATTTAAACTGTTCCTTATGCAGAAGTCCTTAGGACCAGCCTCAGACCCAGGCGCCGACTCCTCTGCACACAGCTGCCCCCCTGCCCCAAAGAAGGAGAAAAAATCCTCCAAGAAGCGGCAGCCTCTCTCCCCTGTAAGGAACGCACCAAGAGCCAAAAGTTCACCGGGCAGGTCTACAACCTCTCTCCGGCGTTTCCCCGACTCAGCAGTTTTGATGCGCCGAGCTCCTCCAGCGCTGCGTAAAACCTGCCTGCGGCTGTGGCGTTAGCACAAAACCCTGGTGCCAGGGCTTCAGGCTTCCAGCTGCCTGCCTCTCATATGGCACCGTTTGGCACTGCGAAAGATGCGTTGCCAACACGTATTCGCCTGCCTGACCCTCCACAGGCTGCTCTCGCTATACCGGTACCGTCACCCTCCGAACTTGCCGGTAGTGATACGAGGCTCAGGACACCAGTGTAGATGAACCCTCCTGCACAGCAAATACCTCTCACACAGCCCTCACCACACAGAGGCGCTGCGGCACTGCAATTTACTGACTCAAAGAACCTGCAGGGGTCACCTATCCTGCAGTCACCCCTACTTGACACCTGCTTCTCTCTGGACATTCACGCAAGTCCAGACAGCTTTCTCCTGCTAATTCCCACTTCTCCAGTGATGCGGAATCTGTGCTGCAGGGAGACTTTTCACTCTATCATATCTTCCATTCACAGACCCCAATCAATATGGGTCATAAAAAAACTACCTCGTCCTACCCCCAGGATCCTGCCCCCAGTATGCAAACCCATGGATGGCACTACTCATGTCCTTTCCAGCTCAATGGCAATATTGGGCTCCATGGGCACCTTATACTTGGGATCACACTTGATATGTCACCAGAGGCAGGGGCAAGACCTGCTTGGTACCACCAGTAGACACATCTGCCACTGAGTCATGACATCAAGCAGTCCCTTCACACGCACAACCTATCTCCGAAAGTGGAAGCGGATCACACAATGGTGCTTGACCAAACAAACTCTTCCCACTTCCGCACCCCTTCCACTAATACTTGACTACCTCTTAGACCTTAAGCAATCTGGCCTTTCTTTCAGCTCCATCAAGGTCCACTTAGCTGCTATTACAACCTTTCACCACAAGATCAATGATACCTCTGTTTGTGCTCATCCAATCACCAAGTGTTTTCTCAAAGGGCTCCAATCCCTATAACCGGACATTAAACCCCCTACCCCATCATGGGACCTCCATTTAGTATTAACATCCTTCACTCAACAACCTTTCGAGCCACTAGCCATGTGCTCTCTTTTATATCTCTCCATGAAAACAGCATTTTTAGGGTCAATCACCTCCGCCAGACATGCAGGAGAGATAACAGCTCTCATGGTGGACCCACCATACACAATAATTTTTAAGGACAAAGTTACCCTCTGACTACACCCCAAATTTCTTCCAAAAGTGCATTCATCCTTTCACATCAATGACCCTATATAGACATTACCAACCTTCTTCCCTAAACTGCATGCAAATTCCTTCGAATCCACAATGCATACACTGGATGTATGCAGGGCTCTGTCCCTTTATTTGGATAGAACCAAACCTTTTAGGAACTCTTCCAGACTCTTTGTCTCCCTTGCGGAGCGCTCCAAAGGGACACCTATTTCTACCCAGAAACTTTCCAACTGGATCTCGAATTGTATCTGACTGTGCTATCAAATAAAGGATGCAGCTCCTCCAGCTGGCATCGGAACTCACTCCACTAGATCCGTAGCTACCTCCGTGGCTTTTCTACGCAAAGTTCTCCTGGTTGGCATCTGTAAAGCAGCCACTTGGACTTCTGAACATACCTTTGTCAAGTATTATGCCCTTACTCAAGGCCCTCTCACTGACACACGGTTGGGCAGAGCTGTATTATCTACCGTATTCCTACCAGATCTGAAGTCCCTACCTCCTTGAGATGCACTGCTTTTCAGTCACCTGGAGTGGAGCACCAACAGGGACGTCTCTTGAAGAAGAGGAGGTTACTCACCTGTGCAGTAACTGACGTTCTTTGAGATGAGAGTCGCTGTGGGTGCTCCACTGCCCACCCTCCTCCCCTCTACTTCAGAGTTGGGGTAGTCTCCGTTGTAGAGCAGGAACTGAGGAGACCAGTCGCACATGCATACTATTGAGGCACGCTTGGCGCGTGGGGCAGGCTCTGCGCATGTGGGACTGGTACAAGTACAGCTGTCAAAATCTCTGAGCGAAGGCGCAGGGATGGAGCACCCACAGGGACACTCCTCTCAAAGAACTTCAGTTACTGCAGAGGTGAGTAACTTCCTCTTCCCTGTATCTACTTTCAGCCTTGCTTGCTTTGGGGTGAAGATCTGGCCACCTGCTTCCTGCAGTGCAATATAGTGACTGGAGTAGGGATCTGAGAGTCAGGAGACCTGGTTTCTGTTCCTGATTCTGCCACTTGCTACATGTGACTTCAGGCGAGTCACTGAACCGCTGTGCCCTGTTTACTTATCTGTAAAGTAGGGATAATAACTATATTTGTCCAGCTTTGTGAAACAGCCTGCAATCCCCTGATTGTAAGTTAAAGGCTTGAGTGATTCTAGAATAGCTGTTCCTGATTAACTCCATTTAGAAGAGGATTAAGCTAATTTTGAATAAGGGTACATCTACACTACAGGGGGGAGTCGATTTAAGATATGCAAATTCAGCTACGTGAATAGCGTAGCTGAATTCGACATATCGCAGCCGACTTACCCCGCTGTGAGGACGGCGGCAAAATAGACTTCTGTGGCTTTCTGTCGGCGGCGCTTACTCCCACCTCCGCTGGTGGAGTAAGAGCGCCGATTCGGGGATCCGCGATAAATCGATCCCCGAGAGGTCGATTTCTACCCGCCGATTCAGGCGGGTAGTGTAGACCTAGCCTAAGGCATTCTTATTCTGGAATAAGAACGTCCAAACAGTGAGTTAATCAGGAATGTTTATTCTGCTTTAAATTCACACCCTACCTTAATCCAAATTAATTTCACAGTATAGCCAAACTGTAAATTGCTACTATCGAACTCTAAAAGGATTATCCATGCTAATCCAGAAAGTGGAGAATGATTGCTTTGTTCATAGTTTCCAACAAAGTGAGGAGAGAAACAAAATATAACAAAATCGCACCCTTTTAAAAACACACCCAAAAAATGAAAAGCTGAAGCTAAGGGAAAACAAGGGATTGAAAGAGAAAGTAATAAACAGAGGGCCAGCAGTAGCCATTCTAAAACACATCAAGGTGGAGAGAACTGGAAGGCAGCAGTCTTCCATTTTTTCCCATAACATTAGCATTGGACCACACGTTAATAGAGATTGCATACCTTCCTGGTGCTGACTGTGTGCACTCTGTCCTCGCCTACCTGTGACCAGATCACATCTTTGCGGGAACTACAGTAATTGTTTACATTGAATGTAATTCTAAGAAAATACAGTGGGTGTTCATTCTGCTTTTAGCGGTATTACCAGTTCCAACAATTTATACATAATAAAATGGGGGAGACTGCTGGAATCAGTAGTACTGGTAAACCTGGAATGAATTTAACTGCACCTCCTATGTTTTTGTATTTTTTTATGCCTGTTTAATGCAGTTCAGCAGCTGAAAACGAGGGAAGGCAAAACACATGAGTGACTTGCCAGCTCCTGTTTCTTTGCAGCTGGGAAGGGACCAGTTTCAGTGGGTAGCGTTTCCATGCTGCATGGCCCTAGGCTGACGTTGTATCACTAAGCAGCTGTCGCTTAAAATCCAGCAGCTGAGTCGGGCACAGATCACGTGCCCTTCATCAGCTGGTCTTTCCTTCTCTCTCCAGGGGACTGATTTCATTGGCCGGGATGCACTGATGCAGCAGAAGCAGGACGGTGTGTGCAAGCGCTTCACCATGTTCATCCTGGAGGATCATGACACAGACCTTCATCTCTGGCCCTGGTGGGGGGAGCCCATTTACCGCAACGGCCATTACGTGGGCAAGACCACCAGCAGCGCTTACAGCTACACCCTGGATCGCCATGTCTGCTTGGGCTTTGTGCAGAACTTTGATGAGGAAACCAGGGAGGCATTGGTGGTGACACCCGACTTCATTAACCGGGGCGAGTATGAGATTGACATTGCTGGGCAGCGCTTCCAGGCTAAGGCCAAGCTCTACCCCTTCAGCTCCCTCTTCACACAGCGTCGCCGCAAGGATGAGATGGAATTGAGTGGCTACCATGGGAAGTAGAACCACCTGGCCCCACCCCTTCTCCATAACTGGAGTTTGTGTCACCATCCTCCTCTCCTTCCCCACAATCTCCCTCATTCTTCAACCCATACGGTTCCACTTCCTCTTCCCCCTGCTCTTTCCATTTTTAAACCTTTTGGGTGTGTGACATTTTGTACATTATAGAACTAATTTTTCAAACCCTTCCACCCCCTCCCTCAGTCTCTCTCTCTCGCCCTCTTACACCTTCCCATGCCATGTTCCCACACCTCACTCCTCCCATGGCAGCAGCATGGTGTTGAGTGTACAACCGACAGCCCATATGGGAGCAAGCACCTTCAGAAACCCTAGGCTGTACCCCAATGGCTGTTGAGAGGGTGCAAGTGAAGTCTTGAGGACTGTACCCCTCCCATCCCCCTGCTGCTTACGGCCTAGAATAGTAGGTGTTTGCTGGCCTGTAGCTCTGTTTTCCTGTCCCCTGGCTAAACCCTTTGGTGTAACCTCACCTGCTGGTTGCAGTGAAGAGGTCAGACCTACCATAGGGTGCACACAGGCCCAACTTAGGAGGTTCCTTCTTGCCAGCCAGTTCCTCTGAGGTCCTCCAGTCCACAGTTCAGAGGGGTCAGTGCATTGATGCACAGAGCAATAGAACCATCAGCTACCTCACTGGCACCACACAAGACGTAACAACATTGTGTGACCAGTGGCAAACAGGCAGGTTTTGGTGGGTTCCAGGCCATCACCGCCCTCCTCTTTTTCCTTTCCAGGGAGTGAGTTTAAGAGGCTTGATCGTGAGGCTGTGTAAGTGATAAAATAGTGCTGATAAGTTTCCTCTTCTGTGTTGGGTCACTGAAAGGGAATGACTTTCTCTGAGTAAGTGAAGATCAACATGTGCACTTCACTCCTACAAAGGGACAGAACTTTGTATTTTTATTCTCAGTGAAAATGTCTATCTCCAACAAGGACTCTTGGCTGCTTTTGTTTCAGCTGCACAGTGGATTCTCTGTGGATTCTCCTTCTTTCTCCTTTGTTTTGCTTTGTGTGTTGGAGCAAACACACTTGTCTGGCTTACACACCAAGCATTAGAGTTGGATGTGAGGGTTGTGTTAGTTTGGGAAACGAGAGCAGAGGAAGGGATGGAGTCTTTCATTTTCAGCCAGCAGCCTTGGAGCAACATGCTGCTGACCACTTGGAGATTAGAGTTGAGGTCCCAAGTTTGGTTCCTTGAACCTATGGTGCTCTGAGTGCTGCAGAGCAAAACACTATGCTCCTGGTAAGGGTGGCAATGTCTCTCAGCTATGCCTGCTGGCCCAATGCATGTTTCCTGCCCTTCCCATCAGATCTGTTGCATTTCTGTCTTCCCCATCACAATACTACCTCAGTTGAAGGTAGCTGATTCACTATGCAGGGTCCTGCGGTTAGAAGAGAAAGTGAGTAAGGATCTTTGAATTGCCTTGCCTCAGGAAAATCTCTCTGCACAGTCGTCATGCAGAAACTCACAGACACTCCAGACTACAGAGCGGGGATCCACCCACTCTGAAGCTGACAGCTCTTCACTGATGACAAATAGTTACGGTGGAATGGGAAAGCAAGTGAGTGAAGAATGCTAAATTGTATCCTGTGGATTTGTCTCTTAAATTCTTCCTCCTCCCATTGTCAGCTAGATCATAGTAGTGCATTTTCTCTTCCCTTATTTTAAAATTATCCATTAAAACATCTCCAGTAACAACACCCCGCCTCCCCCCCACACACACTTCTGGTTCCCCCGCTCTGTGGTTCTCAGCAGCCCTTCCACCGAAGCCAGCATCTTTCTGTCTAGCAAGGAGCACCATTTGACATTGATGTCTGTGGTCACTGAGCTGGCTGAATTGTTTGTCTTTGAGCCAGGAGCCAGAACTTTACCTTGCTGCGTCACTTGCTTTTCCTGTCTTTGGGTGAGCATCAGTAACGTTCCATTTGAGCACAGCGCTACTCAAGACCTGGCTTGGATTCCTGTCTTTTGAAGATTTTCTCCTTTCCTGGCTTCCATCAAGTCTTTGTCCTGCTATTGTAGAAGTAGTAATGTCCCAGAACTTCCCTCCCATACACTGGAAGCTGGCTTTTTGACTGCTGCTGCTGGGGGTAGTAAGAGCAGGTGAGGTGGGAGACTGACACATTTTAATTGTAAAGAACTGGTTGCCAGAGGAGGCTTCCCAAATGGTAAAGAGCTGTACAGCTTTCACAGCTTTTGGGAGTGGAGCACTGGGAATGGCATGGACTGGAGAAGAAACTGGGGACTCAAATGACAGCACTTCTTGGCAGGGTCTTTGTTGGCAGGCAGGAGGTGGAGTCTGCATTGTGGTAGGACATGGATGCACTTGCTGTGGATGGCTGTTTTCTTCCTGTAGTGGCCCACTGTGCTGAGCATGGCTTCCTTTGTAAATGGCAGTTAATATTATTCTAAAAGAATAATAATAATGTCTCCTCCTTCAGGATCCCAAAGTGACTTTCAAGCTCTTATGCACATGAGTAACTTCCCTCATAGCTTGAGATGCAGCCACTTTTGGGGTGGAATGTCGCAGCCATTTGACAGGACACAGAAGCAGTACTGGGCATAATAGTTTGGTTGTGGAGGGAATATTGTACCTGGTTAATACTGTTTAGCTAAAATTACTGTAGCAGTGTTATCACCTGAATTGGAATTTGGCCAGCGTACCAGGGCTAGCACCCGAGTTTTAACTAAATGTACCATAAGGTCTTTCATGACAAAGTGGACAGGGTCTTCATTTTACAGCCACTCCATAACATTTACATCCCCCATGCTGGGGCATTTGTTCAGTACTGAGTCAGAAGAATGCCACCTAGTAAATCCACCAATACAATTTTCCGCAGCACATGTGGTTCTCCTTGGAGGTCTCCTACAAAGTACTGATCAGTCCTGACCTGTCTTACGTTATCTGGCCCATTGCTGTGTCTTTGTTATATAGAGTACTGGCTGATAACCCACAGAAAGAGGTTATTATTTAGTACCTGGCAAGGTTAAGGAAAACTTCTCCTCCTCCCCTTACTATATAGCACCAAGGCACTTCTGCAGTGGAATGCATCAGTCACTTTACACAGTCAGTGCTACATAACAGTTTAGGAGGGAAAGTGAAAAATATTTTATACCACAATGGAGAATTCTGGGTAGACTGAATATAACTATCTGAGTTTGAATTGAACCAGGACACCCTTCACTGTCTTAGGAGGAGTGTTATAATGTGGAACTTTTAATGACCACAGCTGGTCAGGAGCACACAAAAAGCCACTATCTATTAGTCTCACAGCAATAAGGAATCCCTGAAGAAGAGCATTTTTTTTTATATGGCTTCCCCATCCCAAAGTGGTCCATACCTAGGAATATAAACTTGTCTGCGTAGCATGGGTGACTTTTGCCCTTTTCACTTTTGCAGAGTTAATAGCCCCCTTTCTGTCCAGGTCTATTTAACCCTGAAGTACTCACATATGAGGGTGAAGATTTTGTAATGGTGCCACACAGGTATGGTGTAATTCCATCCACGTCTGTCTCTTCCTGCTGGGATGGTTAAGTATTACAATGGTACCATTTTGAAATGAGACAGTTTGGCAATTGGCTGTCTCCCAGTTCAGACGCACCCACTCTGGCCTTACCTATTACTAGTCCTTTCTCTGACTTTGGCTTAGCCTCTGTGCCTGTGCTCTTTGAAGTCTAGCCTTTTCCTTGGTAGAGTCTTTTTTTCCCTTTGTGCTGCTAACGAATAATTTGACTTTGGCAGCTTGAGTGCTTGCCAGCGGACAGTCACATGATGGATTGTGAAATACCGTACTAGGCACCAGGGTCTTGCAAGGAGCTTCTACCTTTTCCATAATGTTTTCATACCCTGAAAGGGAAACTGCAGTGTAAAGATTCTACCTGTTGTATCTAATTACAAAGAATAAAGTGCGTAAGGGAGAAAAAAATAACAAGTTGGAAGCTGCCATCTTGGCTTTGATGCAAAGTAAGACTGAAAACAACCCCTCATTAAAAAGCAATGGGAATCTGAGCTTCGGAAATGTTGTAACACACAGTTCTCGTGCTGTCTGATGAAGTTGGCATTTTCAGTCCTCCTTGACACCACAAGACTGGAAAAATATAAGGGTCCCTTCTTCAGACTCATTCTCCCCCTTCCGCCCCCAATAACCTATACACCTGTGGATCACACTTCTGGAGACACTTCCATCCCTAGATTTCTGGGGCTGTCCCGTGGTGCTCTGCAGAGCTGGCTGCTCTTTCAGGATTCCCTTTGGGAACCCTCTTCACCCCATGGACCCGTATCCTCTCTCTCTTCTCTATCACTCTCCTCTTGGCTGATCTCATCGGCTATACATGGTCTCTTGCATCACTTCTGTGCTGATGACTCTCAATCTACCTCTGCCCAGTACCTCCTCCAGGATGTCTAGCCATCTCCTCAAACTTAACCTGGCTAAGTCTGCTCTTCACCTCTCCTCTTCCGTCTCCCTTCCCCCCTTTTCACATCACACTCTCCTCCCACCCACCCCAGCTCACAGCCTTTACTATCTTTGACTCCTCTGTTTCCTGCTGTTCTCTCATCCAAGTTCTCACCAAGTCCAGTTGCTTTTCCCTTCACACATCTTCGTCCCCCCCGCCAAAATCCTGGTTCATGCCTTGTTCTCTGTGACTACTGTAAGTTCCTCCTCCTTTTCAGTCTATCCACAGTGCTTCCTTTCCTACACTCCAACCAAGTCCACCCCAAATCCCTTTATTGCTCTTTCTGCATCAAGTTCAAACTCCTCAGCTTCAAGATGCTACACAACTCTGCCCCCACCTGCATCCCACCCTGCCCTCTGCCCTCTCTCTTTGTTTAATCCTCCCTTTGTCTCCTCCCAGTCCTTCCTTCATGCTGCTTCTCATGCTGCCCACACCCTACAAGTCTGCAGTGACTTCCCTTTGTCAGTGGCACACAGCATCCCTCTGCATTCAGATCCCTGCTTTCACTTCAGCTGGTTTTCCACCCACCATCTGTTTTTTATTTACCCTACTCTGTTCTCAGATGTAAAATTCTGATCTTCCAAGATTCAGTCTCAACATGTCACCCTTGTCCATTCCTCCCTCCCCAACCTGTTGTGATTTCCAGAGTTCACCTTAATAGTTGGTGAGGTCTCTCAGTCAAGGGATTATGTATGTTTTCTGTGAGGCTCCATGCAGATGTACGGTGCTAGATGCCCACTGAATAATAGTGATGAATGCAGACATTCACTTTCCACCAGAAACTACTCTCCATTGCCTCTCCTTTTCCTAGAAGGAGTCAAGCCAAATCAGAGGTTGTGATGGAACTGCTTGTGTATGCAGAGCTTGAAGTACCGGTCTCATTAAAAGGCAAATTCATGCAAGCAGTGCCTAATTCTAAAGAGGTAACATCAACATCTGTACGCCCAGTATTGGACCTACCCTTTTGTCATTCATAAATTTTCCAAACGTGCGTTTGTTTTGTTCCTTAAAAATGTTCAGAAGCCCTACAAAAACAAACCAATATCTAGGGGTGAAAAAGGAAAGTTCCTTCCAAATGCAAGAGTTTTGCTTATTTTTAAAACAAAGGCTTATATCCTGGTGGGTACAGAAAAATATTCATAATTTTTCAGATTTCGGTCACCCCAGGTTATTTTTGTAATTTTTATCATAGTGCCTATGGAGGCAAACATTTTGGTTAAGTTTGGGAAGGAATTTCAGTTCTACTCACCTCTCTTCAGTCATCACACGCGTGCATGTCTGTCTTGCACACTCTCTCTCTCTCTCTCTCTCTCTCTCGGTTTGTAAGGGGAGAAAACCTAATGTTATTTAAGGCAAATTAATTCAGCTGTTTGGGTTAAGGAAATCAATCAAATCTTCTTTTTTACACTTAAAGAAAGAGAATAAACTTGCTCAAACAATTGAACATTCAAAACTTGATATGCTCATAGTCCTCAATGAGCACAATCCATGTTGAGTTTGAGGAAGGAATACTTAACAAGTCTAAATGTCTTAATGCTTTATGTTAGATGTTTGTGCACAGGCAGTGCATACTGCTTGATTTGTTACTGCAGGTACTGTATTTGCAGAGCAGGCACTAACGCCAGCAGGGGCTGTTGAGTAAATGCTGAAGGCACTGGAAGTTACCAGAGTGCATTTGTTCCTCTTCCTTTGCTGCAGAGGTGGAATTTGCACAAAAGTGGTGTGGGAATTAAATCAGTAGGGAAACACCTATCAGATGCATGGTTTCCATTTCTGAACAAATGTCAGTAGGTAACACTTTTTCAAGAGTGGAACTGTGCAATTAAGAGGGACAGAAAAACACCAGTGAAACTGTCGTTAAGGTCCTTTGTTTAAAGAAAAAAGCCTCCACTGGCGTAAAATGTGCTTCATGGCCCCATTGCTTTCTGGCTTTTAGAAAACAAAATGAAATCCTCCATCTGAATGTTGCATTACTGTAGGCTTTAGTGTTTACACACCAAGCCAGGGCATTCAGGAGTTAAGGCTTTCAGAGCAACGTGAACTTCACCATGTTGCTCTTTTGTCCAGTCTCTTTGTTTATGCAGGTAGCTTCTGGATTTCTTGACTCCTGTATATTTAAATACTTCACTTTATTACATGACTAACGTGTAGGCTTGCATTGGAGTTGCAATATAAAGCGTGCAATATTTATATATTGCTGGTATTACAATTACTGTCTAAGATGATTCACCTACGAAGGTATGTGCATCAAGGGAGACCATGAAGGTTACAAAGAGAAAGATATGCATGGTTGTATATGAACAGCTTCCTGACCAAATGACAACAAACAGCTGATCTTGCCAAGTGTATGTTTGATACCCACCTCTGTTACAAATACAGTGGTTATCCAGGAGCTGCCCCACATGCTTATGGCACAGTTCTGTTTTGTAGCATAGAAGGGACAGTCCAGGCTCTTGCACCTCTTAGGGACATGGTCAAGATCCCTTCTATGCTACAAAATCTTTTAAGTGTATTGGGAGCCAGCTCGATACCCTTGACTGGACCTAGCTCTGATTCTGTTCCACTGGTATGGTTGCATTTACACCTTTTACTGAGTGTGATTCTACTACGTTAGGGTCATGTGTCGATACAGATTCATCTCTCTGGGGTCTAAAACTGGCCGTCTTGGCTGCTGTTATGGCTACAGAGAAAGTTGAATAGAGGTCTGGTCACGTGATCATCTGAGAGAGTAATGATGCAAGCTCTACGTGAGGGAGGCAAACTTACTCCTGACACTGAGAATCAATCTCTATAGACTAGCTCCCAGGCATGCAGTTTTCTCACAGTTCCATAGCATTTGATAGTGATGTTTCGCTGGCACCTCTCCCTCCAGAACATGGTGTCTGCTGTCAGATCTGCTAATGGATTGGCCCAAATAACGGTCTGAGTGAAATGTTTTAAAACTCCCTTCATGGGGTCTCTTGGGTTTAGTTATTGCCTGGATCATCATTTATGTAAGCAGCCTGCTTCCTTTTGGCCTGATCCTTACCCCAGGCTCTGGAGAACATTCGGTTACAGCGGCTTGGACTTGGCAGCCCACACTGTTACTGATGCACTGTTTTTCCGGGGAACTGAGCTGTACAGTGCAAGCACTTCTGCTTTCCCTGCTTAACTCCAGAGTTGCACCTTGTGCAGCACAAAACATGACAGCTCTTTCCTGAACAGAGACTGCCACCCTCGGAACTGCACCCAGAATTAGGCATACCTTCTTTGGGTGACTCTTATTTTCATTCTCAGTGGCACCTTAAATTTGTTTGTCCATCAGAATGTGATCCCTTCATAACCATCTGCGCTCCCCCCCCCCCCCCCCCAAGAACCAAGTTTATAGGGCTAGGTGAATTTTTTAATTAAAGTTTTTTAAAAATGTGCCATCATTTCTCTAGCAGAACAAGAATTGGAGCTGTGAAAACATTTATAGTCTCACTATTTTCTAGTGCCTTACGCTTATGAATGTTGTGTAATGGATGCATCTGATGCAGGAGAGAGCCACAATCAACTATGTTAACATGATTCCTCAGCCATTACAAACAACCACCTCTCCCCTTCCAAAGAGAATGTGTTTCAGCAGATGGATACAAATGGATCATTTCTAGGAGTACAAATTATGCTTTTAATTGCTTTGAACTCTTGGGATGTAGAAAATCTCAATGTTACTGTAAGATATTGTACTATATTGTCTGCCTTTGTGGAGAGCAGCAGCCTCACCTCTCTTACAGCATTTAGAATGAGAACATATTTATGCAGACACAGAAACCCCTTTAATAATTGGAGCCAGTTCTGGGAGACCTAAATGGCTGATCCCAAGTGCACAAGAAAAGGTGGGCTTGCTGTTCTCTGCCAATGCCATGTTATTACCTACTTTGTATGCTGTATTTATATCATGCTGTGTTTCAGTTAATAATTTCCATCCTTGTTGGTTTACAGGTTACTAGGTTTGTATATTAATAAAGAGACATTTTAACTACTCTTGTCACAGAATTCCAGGGGCCATTCTTTGCATAGAAAAGCCTCGTTATGTTCTTTACTCTGGTTTCTGACCACTCTCCCCATTAATATTTACGCAGGTGTGTGTAGCCAGAATGAGGGAGCATTTGGCATCATTCACTCTGGGGAACAGGGGAAACCATACCAGCTACTGGGTATGTCTCAACTAGAGACGTAAGTTGACCTATATTAGGTCAACTTACAGCCACCGCAGTAATTACTGTGGAGGTGCATGTTCACACTATCCTCCTTGGACTGGCGGTGCATGTACTTACCAGGAGCGCTTCCAGCGACTTAAGAGGGGCAGTGTGTGGTGCTGAGAGCCTGGTCTCAGCTCTGCTGGCAGCTCCCTGCTGTGAGCCCGAGTGTCTCCCCACCCCAGATTTCGTACCTGAGGTCTGCTTGCAGTGCATGCCCTAGCCCCGGGCATTGCTCTTAACTGCACCATAGCGCGAGTGTAGAATGTAGTGAGTTCTGCAGAGGAGAGGTGCTGCTCCCAGCCTGTGTCCTGGGAGCAGGGAGTCAATAATTTATTTATAAAACAGAGGTAGGGAGATAGAAAGGGCTGGTAATGAAATTAAATTAAGGATCTGGAAGTTGTTAGATGAGCCTGAAAGCATTGCTAGGCACTCCACTTCCTAGATCTGTAAAACAGGAATCCCTCTGCACGGGGGTGGTGAAGAGAGACCGCAGGGAATGAGCAATTTTTATCAGTATAGAAGAAATATAGTGAGGTTAGATTCAGAAAACAGGGAGTTGTTGCCTGCAATCTGGCTAAATGTGTTTTCATGCCCAGGGGATGCCCAGGGTGCAGCCTGGGACTGTGCGACCACTGAGCCCCCTTAACTCTCCAGCCTGGGCTGTTTCTCACAATGCTTTGCTAGTGGCAAGCAGCAACCCCCTCCAGGCGCTGTGATCACTCAGCACAACAGAATGTGGAGCCCCCCACCCAGCTAGATTGCATGAATGCTCCCAGAGCCACTCATGAATCACACAGAGAAAAGCACCAGCCAAATCCCCCTAGCACTGTATGGTAGGAATATGCCATCTTGCACTGCTCAAGATGAACAATGCAAATTTACTAATTGGTTCTCCACTTCATCAATGGAAAGTGGATATACACCAGCCTTTGCAAACTTGAGCAGATTTACCACATGCTTCAGGCAAACTCACTGGTAAAGATAAACGGCAAAACAAATTTATTGACACAGAAAAGATAGATTTTAAGTGATAGGTAAAGTCTGAGTTAGTTACCACAAGAAAATAAAATATAAGCACGCAGTCTAAATTCTCAACCCTATTAGACTGGGCAACATCTAGATTAAGCAGTTTCTCTCACCCCACTGGATATTGCAAGTCCTTAATATACAGGTTTGTCCCTTAAACCTGGGCCAATCTCCTTTGTTAGAATCATAGAATATTAGAGTTGAAAGAGATCTCAGGAGGTCATCTAGTCCAATCCCCTGCTCAAAGCAGGACCAACACCAACTAAATCATCCCAGCCAGGGCTTTGTCAAGCCGGGCCTTATAAACCTCTAAGGATGGAGATTCCACCACCTCCCTAGGTAACCCATTCCAGTGCTTCACCACCCTCCTAGTGAAAAAGGTTTTCCTAATATCCAACCTAAACCTCCCCCACAGCAACTTGAGACCAGTACTCCTTGTTCTGTCATCTGGTTCCACTGAGAACAGTCTAGATCCATCCTCTTTGGAACCTCCTTTCAGGTACTTGAAAGCAGCTATCAAATCCCCCCTCATTCTTCTCTTCTGCAGATTAAACAATCCCAGTTCCCTCAGCCTCTCCTCATAAGTCATGTGCTCCAGCCCCCTAATCATTTTTGTTGCCCTCCGCTGGACTCTTTCCAATTTTTCCACATCCTTCTTGTAGTGTGGGGCCCAAAACTGGACACAGTACTCCAGATGAGGCCTCACCAATGTCGAATAGAGGGGAATGATCACATCCCTCAATCTGCTGG